>NW_024404500.1:0-130000 GCF_905171775.1 Rana temporaria
TGGGCACAGATTGAGCCAGGAGATGGGGTACACATGTTGGATTGATTTGGCGTGGACAGTGATTTAAAGTTTATTCCTTAATGCCTGCAAAGAATATTCTATGACTCATTTCTATGCTTGGCCCTGACTAGTGACATGCTAATTGAGTCAGGGCCTGAAAGACATTCCATTGTCCTTGTGTAAAGGTGTTAATTGCATAAGGGGACCAAGACTACATCACCTAAACTGTCAGACAGACTGACGCAACTATACATTGTCCATAGAGCCTACCTGACACCGCTGAGACTGCCCAAATTCCACCACACACCCAATCCGACCTGTCGTCTGTGTCAGTCCACGAGTGCCACGTTTTATCATCTCATATGGAGTTGTCCAAATACTCAGACCTACTGGACGCAGGTTGTCCGCCTTCTGCATGACAATATGGGATCCCCTGTGGCACTTGACCCTAAGTTGTGTATTTTGGGGCTGTTGCCTGACGTAGAGGTGGATAGATATCACACAATTTTCATATCTGAAACATTATTTTTAGCTCGTAAAGTAATTGCCCAGAGATGGATGCAGGTTTTGCCCCCCACTCTACAGATGTGGAAAAAGGCTGTTAATGACACTTTATCATTCAAGAAGCTGATCTACACACACAGGGGCTCCACACAAAAGTATTCCAAGGTTTGGGACAGATGGCTAGGGGACGGAGAAACGTGTGTCTGATTTGTGCCTTACCTAGAGACTGTTCTATAATAAATTGCTCCTTTGTCCTCGTGACCATGTAAATGTAGGACCCGTGGTATCTAAGTAACCAAAAACTGAGCATGTATCTTACCTTATGACACTGTATTGTTATTGTGAAATGTGTTCGACCTGTTTTGTAATATGTGCTTTAATTTAATAAAGTCGTTTTTTTTCCAAGTAAAAAAAAAAAGTGTTAATTGCATAGACTCCTAAGATATTCCAGTAACCATTGTGTAAGGCTGTAGAGGTGTTAATCCAGGTCTGGTCCCAGACCTCTAATTATGTATGCTAAATACTGTTTATGTGTGATAACACTGTCTAAAACCTATTGATGCTCAGAGGTGTGAATAGGTGTCAAGCTGCATGCGGAAACGGAACGTCTGCCTAGGGAACTCAGTGTGTGATGGGGTTTTGTTTGTTATGCTGTTAATGAAGGAATGTGCAGTGATTAGACATGATAATTATAGGCCGGCACCGACCTGTCTAGAATAGTTAGTAATTGGCCTTAGTGTGTGGGTGGGGAGTTGATTGTTCCTTTAATGCCTTGTACTGTATATAAGACTGAAAGAAACCATTAAAGTTGTTCATTTACATTTGGAACAAGTACAGAGCTGTGTCTCGTCTTGATTCTGGGCAAATAAAGTGGGATCGGGTCCTGTCGGTTGGAGTGTCGATAAGCTGTCTTGGATGTGATGGAAGGTCGTAAACGGTGGTGACCGTTACAGGGGGGGGAGGAGCGTGTAATGTACAGGGGGGGGAGGAGCGTGTAATGTACAGGGGGGGAGGAGCGTGTAATGTACAGGGGGGGAGGAGCGTGTAATGTACAGGGGGGGGAGGAGCGTGTAATGTACAGGGGGGGAGGAGCGTGTAATGTACAGGGGGGGAGGAGCGTGTAATGTACAGGGGGGGAGGAGCGTGTAATGTACAGGGGGGAGGAGCGTGTAATGTACAGGGGGGAGGAGCGTGTAATGTACAGGGGGGAGGAGCGTGTAATGTACTGGGGGGAGGAGCGTGTAATGTACAGGGGGGAGGAGTGTACAGAGTGAATTGTTGTCACAGAGGCATTCTGGGATTGATCTTCTCCCCTCCCCCAGGAAGCTCCGCCATGTATCGGAAGGATAAGAGTATCCAGATGAAGAGCAGCGCCTCGGCGCTCTACAACAATCTCAGCGTCTTACCGATCAGCGACAAGAGCCTCACCTACTTCACCGTCGTCCACGGCAACACCGTCAACATGGTGAGCGCCTCCGCCGACGGGCTCAACTTCTCCCACCGCCAGCTGCAGTCCAAAGAGGGGAGTGTGGCCCTAAGCTCCTCCCTCATCACACAGGTAGGTGGAGTCATTTCAGCTTACACAGAGTCCTGTGGAGTTTCACCTACCCACAGATGACTTGTACCTGTCCCTTTGTAGCATGCAGCAGTCTCTTGCAGCACAGACGGGTACCGTTTGGGAATCGGGGGACGGGTACCGTTTGGGAATCGGGGGACGGGTACCGTTTGGGAATCGAGGGACGGGTACCGTTTGGGAATCGGGGGACGGGTACCGTTTGGGAATTGGGGGACGGGTACCGTTTGGGAATCGGGGGACGGGTACCGTTTGGGAATCGGGGGACGGGTACCGTTTGGGAATCGGGGGACGAGTACCGTTTGGGAATAGGGGGACGGGTACCGTTTGGGAATAGGGGGACGGGTACCGTTTGGGAATAGGGGGACGGGTACCGTTTGGGAATAGGGGGACGGGTACCGTTTGGGAATAGGGGGACGGGTACCGGTTGGGGTTCGGGGGACGGGTACCGGTTGGGAATCGGGGGACGGGTACCGGTTGGGAATCGGGGGACGGGTACCGGTTGGGGAATCGGGGGACGGGTACCGGTTGGGAATCGGGGGACGGGTACCGGTTGGGGAATCGGGGGACGGGTACCGGTTGGGAATCTGGGACGGGTACCAGTTGGGAATCGGGGGATGGGTACCGGTTGGGAATCGGGGGGGAGAGGTATCGGTTGGGAATCGGGGGGACAGGTATCGGTTCAGGGACGGGTACCAGTTGGGAATCGGGGGATGGGTACCGGTTGGGAATCGGGGGGGACAGGTATCGGTTCGGGGACAGATACCAGTTGGGAATCGGGGGACGGGTACCGGTTGTGAATTGGGGGACGGATACCGGTTGGGAATTGGGGGACGGATACCGGTTGGGAATCGGGGGACGGGTACCGGTTGGAAATCGGGGGGGACGAGTACCGGTTGGGTATTCGGGGGACGGGTACCGGTTGGAAATCGGGGGGACAGGTATTGGTTCGGCGACGGGTACCGGTTGGGAATCGGGGGACGGGTACCAGTTGGGAATCGGGGGACGGATACCGGTTGGGAATCGGGGGAGGGGGACGAGTACCGGTTGGGATTCGGGGGACGGGTACCAGTTGGGAATCGGGGGGACAGGTATTGGTTCGGGGACGGGTACCGGTTGGGAATCGGGGGATGGGTACCGGTTGGGGAATCGGGGGACGGGTACCGGTTGGGGAATCGGGGGACGGGTACCGGTTGGGGAATCGGGGGACGGGTACCGGTTGGGGAATCGGGGGACGGGTACCGGTTGGGAATCGGGGGACGGGTACCGGTTGGGAATCGGGGGACGGGTACCGGTTGGGGTTCGGGAATAGAGACAGTGCCGCACACCCCTCTGTAACCTCTCTGTCTTCTCCTCCAGGCCTGCTGGTGTGTCCTGCCGTCCCGTGTTCTGCTGGTACTGACCTCCCAGAAGGGCATTCAGGTAAGTGGGTCACATGATCACCCCCCCCCCACCTCTGTATTGTATCTCACCCCTCCCCCTCCTCTCCCCTATAGATGTACGAGTCTGATGGATCCATCATGGTGTACTGGCACGCACTGGACGCTCTGGAAACTCCGCAGGGTCAGTAGAAGAAATGGATGACTGGTTTCACTGCCAGTGGGAGGGGCGGAGTCCAATTACTCCCTTCTGTCACCCTGAAGAGGGAGGGGCTAAGTGAAGTACCTCCCTCCTCAGTGGGGCAGATATATTGTATGTGGGATATACATGAGCTGGTTATCTTCTGATTGTGTTCTCTCTGTGCGCAGCTCAGGCGGTGTTTGCCCGCGGTATCGCTCCGGCTGGAGGACAGTACATCTGTGTCGGTGAGTTCACCTCTCTGTTCCTGGACAATATTTCTTCCACCAGACTCTCTGACCATCTCCTGGAGCAGGCCCATGGTCTCTGACCGTCTCCTGGAGCAGGCCCATGGTCTCTGACCATCTCCTGTAGCAAGCCCATGGTCTCTGACCATCTCCTGTAGCAGGCCCATGGTCTCTGACCATCTCCTGTAGCAGGCCCATGGTCTCTGACCATCTCCTGTAGCAAGCCCATGGTCTCTGACCATCTCCTGTAACAGACCCATGGTCTCTGACATCTTCTGTAGCACGCCCATGGTCTCTGACTATCTCCTGTAGCAAGCCCATGGTCTCTGACCATCTCCTGTAACAGACCCATGGTCTCTGACATCTTCTGTAGCACGCCCATGGTCTCTGACTATCTCCTGTAGCAAGCCCATGGTCTCTGACCATCTCCTGGAGCAGGCCCATGGTCTCTGACCATCTCCTGGAGCAGGCCCATGGTCTCTGACCATCTCCTGTAACAAGCCCATGGTCTCTGACCATCTCCTGTAGCAAGCCCATGGTCTCTGACCGTCTCCTGGAGCAAGCCCATGGTCTCTGACCATCTCCTGGAGCAAGCCCATGGTCTCTGACCATCTCCTGGAGCAAGCCCATGGTCTCTGACCATCTCCTGTAGCAAGCCCGTGGTCTCTGACCATCTCCTAGGGCAGGCCCATAGCAGTGATATTAATGGTACTTTTCCTGTGCAGGAACCTCCTCCGGTCTGGTCCTGGTCTTTGACGTTCCATCCAAAGGCACCAACATCACGCTGGCGGAAGTCCTGGCTGAGCACAGAGACTCCATCACGGACATCGCCAGTGAGACGTGTGGGGGAGGGCAGGTAAGAGGCCGTAGTCCCGTACAGATCCTCACCAGTCACATCCTATGTACTTATCCCGGCCTGTGTTACAGGACAGAGCGGCCGACCTGGTGACAGCCGACGACTCCGGCCTGCTGTGTGTCTGGAAGAGCGGAGAGGACTTCCGATTGGTCAGCAAGATCTCTGCGTACGGGTGAGGAGTGGCCATACACTGCGAGACCTGACAGACAGGGGAGGGCCACATGGGGCCCAACAAAGGGGGAACCCCCCCCCCCCCCCTCTATCATATACTTCATATTCCACCCTGTCCTGCAGGGTGACGTGTTCCTCAGTGACGATCTCTGTCCTGTCCTGCAGGGTGACGTGTTCCTCAGTGACGATCTCTGTCCTGTCCTGCAGGGTGACGTGTTCCTCAGTGACGATCTCTGTCCTGTCCTGCAGGGTGACGTGTTCCTCAGTGAAGCTGTGGGATGGAGTCATTGCAGCCGCCTATGGAACGGGTCAGATTCGGGTGTATGATGCCGCAACCGGCACTGTATGTGCAGAGCTGGATGCCCACGCCCGATGGATCTACACTTTGGATGTGGCACCTGAGACTGGCAGAGTATGACTCTCCTCACCTCTTCTTCCTCTCCTCTCTTGTCCCTCGTCTCCTTTCTCTCCACATCTATCACCACACTCTTCTCATTCTGTCCATCTTCCACTCTCTCCTCCTTTTTCCTCATCACCTCTTCCTCTGTTCTCTTCTCCTCCCCCTCTGTTCCTCTTTTTTATCTTGTCCCTTTTCTCCCTTTTCCCTTCCTCTTCCCCCCCCCTTTTTCTCTCCCTCTTTTTCCCTCTGTAACGGAACGTCCCACACTCCGCTTGAGTGCTTCCGTCATATACCGCTTCCTATCAGTCTGAATATAGATATCAGATATTCCAGCTGCTCACAAGCACACAACGAGACGAGACTTGTCTGTCTGCTGAACATGGAGTGTTTAATAGAACCAGGAATACAACCTTATATACAGTTAGAGGAGGTAACCAGAACATAAATTAACATGAGCTAATTAACTAATCATTTATCCAGACGAGGTGACTCCGAGATATGACCTGCCAGGGTAGACATCCCGCCTCCTCTCACCTGCTATACAATACACATTACCATAACCGTAAACACAGGACATCTTCACACAATAGCAGGGTCAATTAACGGAGAGATGGCTGGAAGTGACGGCATTAGCATATAACATTATAAATGAGTCACTCTTACAATTAACCCGTTGAGTTCAGAATCAACAAACCGTAAATATGTTTACAGATATCCTGGGATATATTGTGGATAATAATTACATAGTCCAAGATATAATTTCTCAGTCATCCTATGCCCCTAGTGGACATAGGATGATTTTAGACATAAGATGGTTCGGAGATGTCCCGGGTGAGTCTGTCACATTTCTCCCCCATCAAAAGTCGACAAACAAGGTCCCAGACCTCCACCTGGTCTGGACATGCATTAGTCGGACAAAGTGAACTCACATAGTCTGTCTGCATGACCTCCAATCTTGGCTGCAAGGAGTAGGTGTGGGGCAGAGGTCAGTGACTCTCTGTTCGGCTGCCAGCACTTCAGCTGGGTGGTTTTTAACATTCCGGGGCTTGGTCTGCTGTTGGGCAGAGGGGCCGACCGCCCCAGCTTCCTGAAGCTGTAGAGACACTGTATGTGCTAGGCAGGGGCCAGCGGCGCTCTGCCCTTTTGCCAGCACTTCTGCTGGGGACTCCACATCATCCACTCCAGCTAACCGTTGGGGAAAGAGGCTGGATTCCTCCACACCCAAACTGTGAAGCTGCCATTGGGGAGGTGAGCTGGCTGCTTCCTTTTCCATTCCCTCATCTGGCTGCTGGGACGACATGTGTGTGGTACTGTCTCCCAGATGCACGGATCTTTGCTGGGGAGGAAAGACCACGTTCTCCACCCTGGCCAACTGTTGGGGAGGGGCGATGGACACCTCCTCTCCCTTCTCCCCCTGTATCTGCTGCTGGAAAGTGATCGCAACCTTCTCACCCTGAGCCTCCGGAACTGCCGCAAGGGTTGGGCAGAGGTCTTGAACCCTCTGTCCGGTGACCAGCACTTTAGCTGGGGAAGTTCCTTGCAACTCCACAGATACTGCCCTTGGTGCTGGGCAGAGCATAGTGTAGTGTGGCCCTGATACCAGCTCTTCTGCTGGAGGCTCCTCAGGTTGTTCTTCCTCAGCAGAAAAGTCTATCAAATCCCCTGTCTCTACAACTGGTGTCTGGGGGTAGAGGTTCACCAACTCCTGTCCGTGGAACCCAGAAGATGCTATCGGTGCTGGGCAGAGGTTAGCAGTACTCTGCCCTGCTGTCAGCACTTCATCTTTGGGGATGGCAATATCCAGATTTTCCACTGCCGATTCTCTGGCATACTGCTGGACAGGCACATTCCTCCATCCAAGATCATCCCATGCAGAAACAGGATCATCCCATGCAGAAATCATCAAGGTCAGTCAGCACTTGCTGCATCCGCCATAAGACCTCTGCGTCCATAGCTGCGGGGGCAGGTTGGCAAAGCACACTGTTACTCTGCCACATTGCCGATTCTTCAGCCAGGATTTCAGCGTTGTCCACTGGTATTTCCTGATAGTCCCAGACAAAGGGAGGCCAGCCCTGGCACTGAGCAGAGTCTAGCAGCCGTCTGTAGGCGATCTCCAGCTCCCATTCCCGAACGGCCAGAAACTCCAAATCTTCCAGTGCCCTTCCGAGACGTTTAGTAGCCCTTCTCTGAAATCCATGATTTCGTCCAACCGCCACTCCAAATCACTGCCAAAGTTAGAGTCCCCTGTCAGCTTCACATGCAACAGTCCCAGGCCGCCGTAGCTTAAGCCTTCCATTGGGCTGCCATCCGCTATCCAGGGACATGCTTGGGACACATGCCACCAAAGGGCTCTGTAGCTCTCATCCAGCTGCATCTCTGCCCAGCTCAGCCTGCTTAATTCAGCTGTCTGTTCCTTGTGCAGTTTTTCTCCCAACAACAGCACCCGCAATCCATACTGCGACCAGTACCTTTCCTGGATGGAGGGGAGAACTTTAGCCCGGTGTCTCTGCTCACGGGCTAGCGATTCCTTCCAGAGTTCACAGCGAATAGAATCAAACCATCCCAGCTGGACCTGCTCTGACACTGGTCCTCTATAATGTATCTACTTCTCTTGCAACCTCCTTCCGAATTCCTCTTTCATGGCGGCTGGTATCTGTACCTCTCCTCTCCTGCTATCCGAACCTTGGATCCAGGTGGAGGTTGGATGTCCCCGACTGCAGGAAGCATCCTGCTGCTAGCCACCAATGTAACGGAATGTCCCACACTCCGATTGAGTGCTTCCGTCATATACGGCTTCCTATCAGTCTGGATATAGATATCAGATATTTCAGCTGCCCTCAACACACAACGAGACGAGACTTGTTTGTGTGCTAAACATGGAGTGTTTAATAGAACCAAGAATACAACCTTATATACAGTTAGAGGAGGTAACCAGAACATAAATTAACATGAGCCAATTAACTAATCATTTACCCAGACAAGGTGACTCCGAGATATGACCTGTCAGGGTAGACGTCCCGGCTCCTCTCACCTGCTATACAATACACATTATCATAAGTGTAAACACGGGACATCTTCACACAATAACAGGGTCAATTAGCACAGAGAACAGGCAGATGGCTGGAGGGGATGGCATTAGCATCTAACATTATGAATGAGTCACTCTTCCAATTAACCCGTGGAGTTCAGAATCAACAAACCGTAAATATATTTACGGATATCCTGGAATATATTGTGGATAATAATTACATAGTCCAAGATATACTTCTCAGTCATCCTATGCCCCTAGTGGATGATTTTAGACATAAGAGCGTCCGAGTCTGTCACACCCTCCATTTTTTTCTTTTTTTTCCCTCCCTCCTTTTTTATTTTTATTTTCTCTCCCTCCTTTTTTTCCCCTCCCTCCTTTTTCCCTTGTTGTCCCCCTCCTTCTTTTATGTTATTTTTTTCCCCTCCATCCTTTTTTTTTCCCTTTTTTTTTTCCCTTTTTTTTTTCCTCCCCTCTTTTTCCCCTTTTTTTCCCCCTCCCTCTTTTCCATTTTTTCCCCCCTCTCCCCTCCCTTTTTTTTTCTCTCTCCCTCCTTTTTCCCCTCCTTCTTCTTCCTTCTTCGTTCTTCTTCTTTCTTGTTCGTTCTTCTTTCTTGTTCGTTCTTCTTTCTTCTTTTTCTCCCTCTTCCCTCTTTTTCTCCCTCCTCCCTCTCTTTCTCCCTCCTCCCTCTTCCCTCTTTTTCTCCCTCCTCCCTCTTCCCTCTTTTTCTCCCTCCTCCCTCTTCCCTCTTTTTCTCCCTCCTCCCTCTTCCTCTTTTTCTCCCTCCTCCCTCTTCCTCTTTTTCTCCCTTCTCCCTCCTCCCTCTTCCTCCTTTTCTCCCTCTCTTCCCTCTTTTTCTCCCTCTCCTCCCTCTTCCCTCTTTTTTTTCTCCCTCTTCCCTCTTTTTTTTTTCTCCCTATTCCTATTTTTTTTCCCTCCTCCCTCTTCCCCTTTTTTTTTCTCCCTCTTTTTCTCCCTCCTCCCTCTTCCCTTTTTTTTTTTCTCCCTCCTCCCTTTTCCCTCTTCCTCTTTTTTTCTTCCTCGTCCTTTTTTTTCCGCCCTCTCCCTCCTTTTTCCTCCCTCTTTCCCTGTCCCTCCTTCCTATTTTCCTCCATCCCCCCCTCCTCTCCTCTCTCTTTTCCTTCAACTTTTCTTCCCTCTTCCACCCCCACCCCCTAGCCCACCTTTTGCCCCCTTCTCTCCCTCCTATACAAATAGATCTGTGTGTCCCGACTCTCTCTCCTTTTCTCTCACCATGTCTGTGTGTCCCGACTCCTCTCCCTCCCTCCCTCCCTCTCCCCTCTCTTCCTTTCCCTCTCCCTCCTGTGTCTGTCCTCACCATGTCTGTGTGTCCCGACTCCTCTCTCTCTTCCTTTCCCTCTCTATCTTTCCTCTCCCTCCTGTGTCTGTCCTCACCATGTCTGTGTGTCATCAGCTTCTCTCCGGAGCCGAGGATTCCTTCGTCCAGATCTGGCAGTTGAATCGCTGTGCGGAGTCCGGCTCTATCGAGGTAAGGAGGGGGAGGGGGGGGGGTCTCTTCTACTTCTGAAGGGTCTATCGGTGGAAAAGTTTTACATTCGGTTCATTCTTTCTATTCCAGGTGGAGCATCGCCATTCGGAATGTGTGACGGACACTCAGATTTGTGGAGCGCGCTTCTGCGATCCTCAGGGGTCGTCCTTCGCCGTGACGGGATACGATCTGAGCGAGATCATTCGCTATGTGCAGATATAGGACGTCTTGTAGCATTAGGTGTACACTGATGGGTGGAGCTATGACCGAAGACTCCGCCTACACTCCCCGCTCTTCCCTGTGCATATAGAAGTTCTACCTGTACACCTTTTCATCCATCAAAAACATCTGGCAATGCAGCGTCCGTTGTGTGGTTGGAGGGTCTGATAAAGGGACTGACGACACCCCCGAGGACCGGCCGTAGGAAACGAGGGATGAAGATTGGACACAATGTTGACCCCTTTTCTCCTGTGCAGCCCTGTAGGAGGAACCACAACTGTTCAGACAGTCTTCTGACTCGCACCGCACAGCCAATGAGGTCCCTTCCCCTTGGAACGGTGGGGATTATGTGTTTTTATTGGTCAGTGAGCAGGCTGGAGACAAAGCAGTGACACTGGGGAGCTCCACAGCTGACCCAGGCCTGGTCTGCACAGTGTGACAAATCTGAGTGAATCATAAAACTGGCTGAACAGAGTAAGAATTTGTTTGGTGGTTTAGCATTCTGTTTGTTCGGTATCCCCCCCCGCGCGCTCCGGGGTCCCTCTGGTGCTGGTCACATGATGAGATTCTGGTCATGTGTTCTCATCTGAAGGTACCAACATCAACAACTACTCTTCCTAAACACTTCCTGTATCCTTCAGCTGAGATCACATGACGTCTCTGCTGGGGTTTTGTCATGTGACTGGCACCAGGCGGGGGCAGTATGAATTAAAGCCCCTCCTATATTATCAGTGTAAAGGAATAATGGGGTATTGGTCTGCTTTAACCCAAACTGCAGGTGACACGTAGACGGAAATCAGATACTCTTGGGTTATGCTGCCACCTTCAGAAGGATTTATAAAGGTGCTGCCAACATCCGCTGGGTGACGTAGCGCACACATGTGCTCTGTGATCTCTATAGAGAAAGTATTATCCCACTACTACTCCTGCCCTGGGCTGGTGAAGGTGGTCAGGGAACAGCCCAGTATTATCCCTCTCTCTTTTCTTTCCTCCTCTCCTCCCTCTTATTTTTTTCCCCTCCTCTCTCCTCCCCCCCCTTCCTCTCCCTCCCTCCCTCTTTTCCCTTCCCTCCTCTCCTCCCTCTTTTCCCTCTTTGACTCCCCCCCCTCCCTCCCTCTTTTCCTTCCCTCCTTTCCTTCCCTCCTCTCATCCCTCTTTGACTTTCTCCCTCTTACCCCTGCCTCTTTTTTTTCCCCTCCTCTCCTTTTCCCCCCCTCCTGTCCTCCCCCCTCCTCTCCCTCTCTCTCCCTCTCTCTCCCCCCCTCTTTTCCTCCCTCTTTGCCTCCTCCCCTCCCTCCCTTTTTTTTCCTCCCTCTTTCCCCTCCCTCTTTTCCTTCTCTCCTCCCTCTTTCCCCTCCCTCCTTTCCTCCCTCTTTTCCTTCTCTCCTCCCTCTTTTGCTTCCTTCCTCTCCTCCCTCTTTTCCTTCCCTCCTCTCCTCCCTCTTTTCCTTCCCTCCTCTCCTCCCTCTTTTCCTTCCCTCCTCTCCTCCCTCTTTTCCTTCCCTCCTCTCCTCCCTCTTTTCCTTCCCTCCTCTCCTCCCTCTTTTCCTTCCCTCCTCTCCTTCCTCTCTCTTCCCCCCTTCCTCTTTCTCCCCCCCCAAGTCAGTTTAGTCTTTGGACAGGCTGATTTGGCTGATACCGTAAGCCAGGTTTTGCCCCTAACGTGGTCGCTTAGGAATCTAACTCTGGAGTTGAAAGTCCTTCCATTGTCTATAAGATATTCATTACGGATGCCGACTTTCTGGGAGGAGTCCTGGAAACCTTGGTGGTGCCGGAGACTTGGACTTTCTATGAATCTCGTCTCCAGATCTTCCTTCTGAAGCTTCAGGCGTCTTAGTTGTTCCTAAAACCACAACCTTTTCGACTGGAAGGTCAATTGATTCGAATGCAGTTGGGCACCCCCACAGCCGCATTCCTCTGGGAGGGGGGACCAGAAGACTCCCCATGAAAGATTGAATCTTGGGCAGAACTTCATGTCCCAGCGTTGTCCACCCTGGACTTTAGACACAGAGGCTCCACCAAATCATGGATTCCAAGGAAGGGCTTGGCGGTCTGTTTTCTGCAAGCATACTGTTACCCAGGAACGGCAGAGTTTGTCGGGTTCTAGGCACAGATATTTCACCCCAGGAAATTCTGGATCAGTAGCTGGCCTGAGTACCATCAAGGCAGCACCTCGACTTCTGGTCACACGTTCTCCAAGTTCTACCAAGAGGATGTTCAAGCCTCGCTTGATGCTTTGGATGTGAGGTCCTCCAGGAGCCTTTTCTTTTTGTTTTACCAGTGTCCAAATCCTCCTGTAGATGGCAGTATAACCCTACAGTCATTGGATCCTTGTGTCCCTCATGAGCTGCAAGAAAAAGTACAAAAATCCCATTTTATTTGTATAGACCAGTGGTCTCCAAACTACAACACGGGGCCAAATTTGAACCAGCGCTTGCCTTTATCCAGCCCTTGGGGCACCATTCCATCCACTGACACCAATGATGGGACACTATTCCTCCCACTGACACCAATGATGAGACACTATTCCTCCCACTGACACCAATGATGGGACACTATTCCTCCCACTGACACCAATGATGGGGTACTATTCCCCCCACTGACACCAATGATGGGGTACTATTCCCCCCACTGACACCAATGATGGGACACTATTCCTCCCACTGACACCAATGATGGGACACTATTCCTCCCACTGACACCAATGATGGGACACTATTCCTCCCACTGACACCAATGATGAGACACTATTCCTCCCACTGACACCAATGATGGGGTACTATTCCCCCCACTGACACCAATGATGGGACACTATTCCTCCCACTGACACCAATGATGGGACACTATTCCTCACACTGACACCAATGATGGGCCACTATTCTTTCCACTGATACCAATGATGGGACACTATTCCTCCCACTGACACCAATGATGGGACACTATTCCTCCCACTGATACCAATGGTGGGACACTATTGCTCCCACTGACACTAAGAATTGGGCATTGTTTACTCTCACTGGCCTTAGTCCGGCCCCCTAAAGTCTGAAGGACAGTAAAGTGGCCCTTTGTTCAGAAGGTTTGGAGACCCACGGTATATACCGTACTGTATATAAGGGGACACTTCCTATTCTGTGTATATACTATAAATGGGGCAAACAGCATTTATATGTGTCAGTAATGGGGACTTTGTTGCTTTTGCAGTTTATATCATATATATATATATATATATATATATATTTATGTGGGGTCAGGACAGTATTTATGTCAAAGAGTCCTTTACTATGTATGTATATTTATGTCACTGATGTTGTATGATTGCAAAGTAAAATAACTATTTGTAGCTGTGAATGGAGAATTATTATGTTCATTAAGCCCCTCCCCTCTAGGCGATGTTGGGAACGCCTTGTAACGGTCACCACCGTTTACGACCTTCCATCCCATCCAAGACAGCTTATCGACACTCTACAATCAGGCAAACGAACACGACCCATAAGAATTCCCCCCAGAAACGAGACACACAGCTCTGTGCTTCTGGTTTCAAATGTAATGACAACTTTAATGGTTTCTTTCAGTCTTATATACAGTACAAGGCATTAAAGGAACAATCAACTCCCCACCCACACATCACACCGTGGGGGGCTTCAATCACATTCTTTGAGCTAATTACTAAACATTCTAGACAGGTCGGCGCCGGCCTATAATTATCATGATTTAATCACTGCACATTCCTTCATTAACAGCATAACAAACAAAACACCATCACACACAATGATCTCTTCAATCCACATCCCTAGACAGACGTTCTGTCTCCGCATACAGCTTGACCGAAAGGTATTCACACCTCTGAGCATCAATAGGCTTAAAGCAGTGTTATCACACAATGAAAGGTCTTCCAGAAGCCTGACTCAATTAGCATGTCACTAGCCAGGGCTAGTCATAGAAATTAGTCACTATTGATTGGTTGGGTCACAATTAACCAACATCTTGCAGTATCTCAAAATCCTGCAATATGAACTATCAGTGATGTCCCCTGTCCTGTAATTTAGGACATCATTTCTCAGTCACCCTATGGCCCTATCGGACATAAGGTGACCCTAGACATAAGACTCCTTGGTGACGCCGGTACAGGAGTACCCCTCATCCTTACAAAGTCTCTGGGTGTCCCGGGTCATTCCGTTACACCCCTCATAATGGGCACAGCGGGTGTACAGACCCGGGGACTCTGCACATTAGAATGACCTATGACCCAGGTATGAAAGGTAAAAGAATGACCCCAGGTATACAAGGGAAGATAATAACCTATGACTCCGGGTATAAAAGGTACGGGAATGACTCCTGACCCAGGTATAAAAAGGAACAGAATAACCTATGACCCCAGAGTATAAAAGGGAAGAGGATGACCTATGCCCCTAGGTATAAAAGGGAAGAGAATGACCTATGACCCTAGGTATAAAAGGGAAGAGAATGACCTATGACCCTAAGTATAAAAGGGAAGAGAATGACCTATGACCCTAGGTATAAAGGGGAAGAGAATGACCCAGGTATAGAAGAGAATTACCTATGACCCAGAGTATAAAAGGGAAGAGAATGACCTATGACCCCATGTATAAAAGGGAAGAGGATGATCTATGACCCTAGGTATAAAAGGGAAGAGGATGACTTATGACCCCAGGTATAAAAGGGAAGAGGATGATCTATGACCCCAGGTATAAAAGGGAAGAGAATGACTCCTGGCCCCAGGTATAAAAGGTACGAGAATGACTCCTGACCCCAGGTATAAAAAGGAAGAGAATAACCTATGACCCCAGAGTATAAAAGGGAAGAGAATGACCTATGACCCTAGGTATAAAAGGGAAGAGAATGACCTATGACCCTAGGTATAAAATGGAAGAGAATGACCTATGACCCTAAGTATAAAAGGGAAGAGAATGACCTATGACCCTAGGTATAAAGGGGAAGAGAATGACCCTAGGTATACAAGGGAAGATAATCACCCAGGTATAGAAGAGAATTACCTTTGACCCAGAGTATAAAAGGGAAGAGAATGACCTATGACCCCAGGTATAAAAGGGAAGAGGATGATCTATGACCCTGGGTATAAAAAGGAAGAGAATAACCTATGACCCCAGAGTATAAAAGGGAAGAGAATGACCTATGACCCTAGGTATAAAAGGGAAGAGAATGACCTATGACCCTAGGTATAAAAGGTAAGAGAAAGACCTATGACCCTAGGTATAAAAGGGAAGAGAATGACCTATGATCCTAGGTATGAAAGGGAAGAAAATGACCTATGACCCCAGGTATAAAGGGGAAGAGAATGACCCTAGGTATAAAAGGGAAGATAATCACCCAGGTATAGAAGAGAATTACCTATGACCCAGAGTATAAAAGGGAAGAGAATGACCTATGACCCCAGGTATAAAAGGGAAGAGGATGACTTATGACCCCAGGTATAAAAGGGAAGAGAATGACCTATGACCCCAGGTATAAAAGGGAGGAGGATGACCCAGTGTATAAAAGGGAAGAGAATGACCTATGACCCCAGGTATAAAAGGGAAGAGAATGACCTATGACCCTAGGTATAAAAGGGGGAAGTGTTCCTCATCTTCCGGGACCCCCTATTTCGGGGTTTTCTTAAATTTTAAATTTGTTTTTTAAATTTTCAAATTTCAAATCTTTATTTATAAAATAATGTTGTCATTATTTATTTTTTACTTATATTTTGGTTTTTATGGCCTGTGATATCTAGCTGGGATACACCTACATCCGGTATACACAGTCAGCAGGGGAGTTTAGTGTATACTTTCAGTTGCATAGTGGACTATAATCATGTTGTAAACCCACCCCCCTACAGATGATACTGGATGCATATATTAGAAATATTACCAGCAGGTAGTCCAGATTAATATTTATGTGAATAAGTGTCTTTGTTGTATAAATGACGAACTTATTATTTTTTGAGTCCACGGACCAAATTTTTATTAAATGTTATCAATATTGTAACACAATTTATGCTTGGGATACTGGATTAAGACATATGTTCTTTAAGTAATGTGTCACAATGTGATTTTTTAGGAATATGATATAATGTGATTCCTTTTAATTACCGTACCGTGATTATGGTGCCGTAATCCATTTCCGGGACTCGGCTTTTGCCATGGTCAGTTCCGGGTTCCGTTCGCTGGTCCCATGATGCTTACGTCCCGCTACGTGTGGGCGTTGAGACTAGTGCTGGCGTACCATTGGACTGTCTGGGATTGGAGCGCAATAGCGTTCGGACAGTGCGTACCTGAACACGGCGCATGCGCGCCGGACCCGGAACGAGGCTTGGCTCAATTAATTGTTTGTCGTCCATAAGAGGGGATGGCTCAGCGTGCCGCTCGTGCCCCGAGACGAAGTGACTCTATCACGAAACGCGTCGGGTGGAGCGAGCGACGTGCTGACGTCATCCCCTCTCATCGTATCTCTACACGAGTGGTCTATTTGCCTGTCAGCGTCCGGCCGGCGCTGCATGGCTGAATGCCTTTTATTGTCATCACAAATGTGAGTTTTTTACTTTTTGTATCTGTACCAATAAAGTATCCCTGGATTTATGCTATGGAAGCAATTCTCTCTTTTCTATGATCGGTACCATTGAGTGCATATGGTGGAGTTCCTCTGTATCTGGAAGTTACTAATACACAGGTCCATCGAGTGTACATGTGGAGGTCTGAGGTGTCTGGAAGTTTCTAATAAACAGGTCCTCTGTTTGGATTTACACGCTGGGCTTGGTCCATTGGGACCTAAAAATCTGGTAAGCAGATTTTTTAACGGTGGTGGATTCACATAAGGCTCCCTGGGATCACGAGCAATCACTAATTGGAATGTGCATGGGTGTTCAACTCTGACACTTCTATGGACTATTTTTCACTTCTTTTGGATATATATATTTTTGTACACCTTTGCAAATATAAACTTTGGTTCAGATTTTTTCTTTTTTTCTAGTATTGATTTATTTTATTTAACACTACTTCTCCAGCATCGGCTAGAGAAGCTACTGATTTACATATAAGCGCTTTTTACGTATTGGGTTTCCAGGGAGTTGGAGCCCGGTGCATGATTGCACAGTAATGCTTATTCACGTGTTTTTGTGTACTTTTACTTAATTCATTTTGGGTAACACTATATAAATTGGGCTTTATGCCCCTCTCAGTCTTTCTTCCTTGAAAGGAATACTGTTATTTGGTTTAGCACAGTTATATATCTTTTCTATGTCTTTTTTATGTTTTGTTTAACCCCCTTGGCGGTAAACCCGAGCGTGACTCGGGGTTGGTTTTTTATGCTAGGATCGGTAACCCCGAGTCACGCTCGGGGTGGATGTGCAGCGGCGCGGCTTACCTTCTCGCTGGATCCACAGGCAAGTTACTCACCTTGTCCCTGGATCCAGCGATGCCACCGCGCTGTGTGAGCGAGCGGGACCTCCTCGCTCGATTCACAGTCTCCGTGTGCCGCCGATCTCCGTTCCCTGCGACGTTACGACGCACGGGAGCGGAGAACGGCGCCAAATTCAAAAAAGTAAACAAACACATTACATACAGTATACTGTAATCTTATAGATTACAGTACTGTATGTAAAAAACACACCCCCTTGTCCCTAGTGGTCTGCCCAGTGTCCTACATGTCATTTTATATAATAAAAACTGTTCTTTCTGCCTGAAAACTGTAGATTGTCCAAAAGTGTCCCTTTATGTCAAAAATGGTTTTAGATCAGCTAGAAAACAGCGATAATAAATTATAATCACTTGCAGAATTGAGCGATAGCGATTTGTGGGGAAATTCGTCATAAAAAAAAAAAAATAATGACAGCGACAATTCTGCAACTGAGCAAATTTCAGTGATTTTGATTTGATTACATTATTGAATAATTGTTATTATAATTATATTATTACTTGCTATAATTATTTATAATTATTTATTATATTATAATTTAAAATTTTGTTTTTAAAAAAATGTCATACCCGGGATGCCTACAAGACTCTTGTTTGGTCAGATTTAAGTGAGTTATTTCTAAAAATTACAGGCCTACAGTATAAAACGCCAAATTTCCTTGCAAAATAAATGTACCGCTTTCAGCATGTTTTTTCTGACAGAATCATACCGCCAGGGAGGTTAACATAATAATTGCCGCTTGTTAATCAAGTTTATTAATTCCACATAGCGCAGTTGCTTCCCCCCCTTTTTTCATTTTGGATCATACGTCTCCGTGAATAAGTTTCATATTACAGACTATGGCATATAGATTGTCTTGTATTTAAAAACATCTTCGTTATAAAAGAATTCGAAGTAAATTACTGTGCGGGTAAATATGACCTTAAAAAAGCACAACAGCTCGACTAGTGACTGGGAAAAAACCATGGGAATCCATCTCACCTTCACTGAGATCCCTTCATTGGTTGCCAGTAAAAGACAGAATCACTTTCAAGGCACTCTGCCTAACACATAAGTGTATTCAAGGCAACGCCCCCCAATATCTATGCGAAAAAATAAAAGCCCATAACCCCAATCACATTCTGCGATCCACCAATCAAAACCTCCTCCAGATACCAAAAGCCAGATACAAGTCCAAAGGAGATCGAAGATTTGCACTCCAGGGACCTCGCCTGTGGAATGCACTACTGTAACGGTCACCACAGTTTACGACCTTCCATCAACCCACGACAGCAGGCATCCCATTTCCCAGAATAACGAGACTTGCTCCGTGTTCTCTGGTTTCAGATGTAAGACAACTTTTAATGGTAACTTTCAGTCTTAGGCCCCATACACACGATAGAATTTATCCGCGAATACGGTCCAGCGGACCGTTTCCGTGGATAAATCCTCTCGAGGATTTCCGCGGATTTCTATGCGATGGAGTGTACACACCATCGCATTGAAATCCGCGCCGAAATCCTCTGGCGATGACGTGTCGCGCCGTCGCCGCGATTATGACGCGGCGACGGGCGCGACACTGTCATATAAGGAATTCCACGCATGCGTCAAATCATTACGACGCGTGCGGGGAATCCCTTTGGACGGATGGATCCGGTGAGTCTGTACAGACGAGCGGATCCATCCGTGGGATCCGATTCCAGCGGATAGATATTCTGTGCATGTCGACAAATATTTATCTGCTGGAATTTCGGAAATATCCGCGGATAAATATCCGCCGGAGTGTACACACCATAGAATCTATCCGCTGAAACCCATTCGATGGGATTTATCTGCGGATAGATTCTATGGTGTGCACGGGGCCTTATATACAGTACAAGGCATGAAAGGAACAATCAACTCCCCACCCACACATCACACCCTGGGGGGGGCTTCAATCACATTCTTTGAGCTAATTACTAAACATTCTAGACATCTCGGCGCCGGGCTATAATTATCATGACCTAATCACTGCACATTCCTTCATTAACAGAACTCAAACAAAACACCATCACACAATGATCTCTTCTCAATCCACATCCCTAGACAGACGTTCTGTCTCCGCATACAGCTTGACCGAAAGGTATTCACACCTCTGAGCATCAATGGGCTTTAAACAGTGTTATCACACAATGGACAGGTCTTATGAGCAGACCTGAATTAACACCTCTACAGCCTTACACAATGGACAATGAAATGTCTAGGAGTAGATGCAATTAACACCTTTCAAAAGAATGTGTCCCCACATTGAATAAGCCAACAACTTGTGATATCTCAAGACATCCTGCAAACATGAATTATTATTAATGTCACATCTCATGTAATACATGAATTATGATTCACTTGCCACCCGATGCCCAAAGGGGCACAGGGTGGACTCAGACCCAAGAGTTATCAGTGACGCTGACACAGGAGTATCCCCCATCCTCACAAAGTCTCTGTTTGTCCCGGGTCATTCCGTTACAGCTACAAACCACCATCCGACTGGAGTCGGACCACTTGGCCTTCAGGAGAAAGATTAAAACCCATCTCTTCTGAGGTCAAGGGGTTCCTTACCCATGAAATGGATACAGCGCCCAGAGGCGACTCAGTTTGTATGTGCTGCGCTTTACAAGTCTCTCTCACTCAGAGAGAGAGAAGAGAGTAGAGAGAGAGAGAAGGAAGAGTAGAGGGAGGGAGAAGAGAGAGAGAGAAGGAAGAGTAGAGAGAGAGAATAGAGAGAGAGAGAATAGGGTAGAGAGAGAGAGAAGGAAGAGTAGAGAGAGAGAGAATAGAGTAGAGAGAGAGAGAGAGAGAAGGAAGAGTAGAGAGAGAGAGAATAGAGTAGAGAGAGAGAGAGAAGGAAGAGTAGAGAGAGGGAGAAGAGAGAGAGAAGGAAGAGTAAAGAGAGAGAGAAGGAAGAGTAGAGAGAGAGAATAGAGTAGAGAGAGAGAGAGAAGGAAGAGAAGAGAGAGAGAGAAGGAAGAGTAGAGAGAGAGAAGGAAGAGTAGAGAGAGAGCGGAGAGCTGAGAGAGGGGGGGAGGTGTATGAGCCATGGGGGGTGAAATGGTGTAGAGAATCCCTCCAGTGCTGCTAACAGGAAGCAGAAAAGCAGCTGGAATTGGGATAAGGAGAGATTCATAACTCCACATTATAATAGATAATCACAGAGAAAGCTGAGGAAAGGGCTGTGTGGCGTCACATACACACCGAGGACCGACAGACCAGAACACTTTGTTCTACACTAACAATGGGGATGGAGATCTGCGGCTCCTGACAAAGATAAAATCTTCATATAACAGACTCTCCTCACTCTATGTCTCGGCTCCGGGTCGGGTCGTGTCGCACCGACGTCTCATGATATTCTGATGGAAATGAGTTACGTGGAGTTTATCGGTCATTCTGTGCGAGATCAGCGACCTCCCACCCCCCGGGTCACTACTGAGACACAATACTACATCACTCAGTGTATCGCCTCAACCCCAAGAGCTCACCATCTATCAGGATACCTCTGTCTATGGGAAGACATTGAAGAGCCGTCATGTAAGTACCATTCTCTACCGGGACAAAAAGAGTTCTGACATATACCGCAGCGCTGTACACTGAGCCAGTCACATCCAGTGGTGGCTGGTGCTCAATATTTTTTGGGGGGGTGCAAACAAACTGAAAAATTCTGGGTAAAAAAGCCATCAAACGCAGCCACTGTGCCCATCAAACACAGCTACTGTGCCCATCTCATGCAGCCACTGTGCCCATCAAACGCAGCTACTGTGCCTATTAAACGCAGCCACTGTGCCCATCAAACGCTGCCAATGTGCCCATCAAATGCTCCCACTGTACCATCAAATGCTCCCTCTGTGCCCCATCAAATGCTCCCACTGTGTCCATCAAATACAGACACTGTGCTATAAAACGCAGCCATTGTGCCCATCAAATGCAGCCACTGTGCCCATCAAACACTGGCACTGTGCCATCAAATTCTCCCACTGTGCCCATCAAATGCTGCCACTGTGCCATATCTAATGCTCCCACTGTGCCCCATGAAATTCTGCCACTGCGCCACTGCCACTGCGCCCAGAGGCGATTCAGTTCGCACGTGTTGCGCTATACAAGTTTTTCACTCACTCATCAAATGCTCCCACTGTGCCCATCAAATGCAGCCACTGTGCCCATCACACGCTGCCACTGTGCCCTTTAAACGCATCCACTGTGCCCATCAAATGCAGCCACTGTGCACATCAAACGCTGCCACTGTGCCCATCAAACGCTGCCACTGTGCCCATCAAATGCTCCCACTGTACTATCAAATGCTCCCACTGTGCCCATCAAATGCAGCCACTGTGCCCAACACACGCTGCCACTGTGCCCATTAAACGCATTCACTGTGCCCATCAAATGCAGCCACTGTGCACATCAAACGCTGCCACTGTGCCCATCAAACGCTGCCACTGTGCCCCATCAAATTCTCCCACTTTGCCCCATCAAATGCTCCCACTGTGCTCATCAAATGCCCCCACTGTGCCCATCAAACGCAGACACTGTGCTATGAAATGCAGCCATTGTGCCCATCAAATGCAGCCACTGTGCCCATCAAATGCTGCCACTGTGCCATATCTAATGCTCCCACTGTGCCCATCAAATGCTGCCACTGTGCCATATCTAATGCTCCCATCTTGCCCCATGAAATTCTGCCACTGCGCCATCAAATGCTCCCACTGTGCCATTAAATGCTCTCACTGTGCCCATCAAATGCTTCCACTGTGCCCATCTAATGCTCCCACTGTGCCCATCAAATGCTCCCACTGTGCCCATCAAATGCTGCCACTGTGCCCCATCAAATGCTGCCACTGTGCCCCATCAAATGCTGCCACTGTGCCCCATCAAATGCTCCCACTGTGCCCCATCAAATGCTACTACTGTGCTACATGAAATGCTCCCACTATGCCACATAAAATGCTGCCACTGTGCCCCATCAAATGCTACCACTGTGCCACATCAAATGCTCCCACTGTGCCCCCCCTGCCCGCCGTCTGCCCGGCACTTACCCTGTCTGGGTGGGGCAGCGGGTGACGGCGGCGAGCGGTGTCCTCCATGCTTCTTGATGTCTTCACCCGTCCTCTCTTCCCATCCTCTGCTATGATTGGACACCTCAGTAGAAAGAATAGTGACCCATCATTGGTGTCAGCAGAAAGAATAGTGTCCCATCATTGGTGTCAGTAGAAAGAATAGTGTCCCATCATTGGTGTCAGTAGAAAGAATAGTGACCCATCATTGGTGTCAGTAGAAAGAATAGTGACCCATCATTGGTGTCAGTGGAAGGAATAGTTTTCCATCATTGGTGTCAGTAGAAAGAATAGTGTCCCATCATTGGTGTCAGTAGAAAGAATAGTGTCCCATCATTGGTGTCAGTGGAAAGAATAGTGACCCATCATTGGTGTCAGTAGAAAGAATAGTGTCCCATCATTGGTGTCAGTAGAAAGAATAGTGTCCCATCATTGGTGTCAGTAGAAAGAATAGTGACCCATCATTGGTGTCAGTAGAAAGAATAGTGTCCCATCATTGGTGTCAGTAGAAAGAATAGTGACCCATCATTGGTGTCAGTAGAAAGAATAGTGACCCATCATTGGTGTCAGTGGAAAGAATAGTGACCCATCATTGGTGTCAGTGGAAAGAATAGTGTCCCCATCATTGGTGTCAGTAGAAAGAATAGTGTCCCATCATTGGTGTCAGTGGAAAGAATAGTGTCCCCATCATTGGTGTCAGTAGAAAGAATAGTGTCCCATCATTGGTGTCAGTGGAAAGAATAGTGTCCCCATCATTGGTGTCAGTAGAAAGAATAGTGTCCCATCATTGGTGTCAGTAGAAAGAATAGTGTCTCATCATTGGTGTCAGTAGAACGAATAGTGTCCCATCATTGGTGTCAGTAGAAAGAATAGTGACCCATCATTGGTGTCAGTAGAAAGAATAGTGTCCCATCATTGGTGTCAGTAGAAAGAATAGTGACCCATCATTGGTGTCAGTAGAAAGAATAGTGACCCATCATTGGTGTCAGTGGAAAGAATAGTGACCCATCATTGGTGTCAATGGAAAGAATAGTGTCCCCATCATTGGTGTCAGTAGAAAGAATAGTGTCCCATCATTGGTGTCAGTGGAAAGAATAGTGTCCCATCATTGAATGAGAAAAGGCAAACACCTCTGATGAAGAGAGTGGTGTGCAAGTACAGGGAGCTCAGGAGAGCACCGTACAGGAGGCCAGAAGAACACAGCACTGTACATGGGAGCAAGGAAAACACGGCACAGTACAGGGGGGCCAGGAGACATGTAGTTCTTCACTATTTGGGGGGCAGGGGGGTCTCACATCTTCAACTCTGGGGGGGTCATGCTGGGACCTGTAGTCCTTAACTTTGGGGAGGTCACACCCCCCAAAGTAAAGGACTACCTGTGCCAGCATGAACCCCTGAGATCTAAGGGTGTGACTAGGGTTGCCACCTGCCCAGGATTCACTCGGACAGTTTGGGTTTTTAATGATGTGTTCGGGCGGGCTGAAACCCGGACACATTATTCAGACTGGGCTGTGGCTCCCCAAGTAACCAAGATAGTCACACAAAAATCTGTTGCCATCCATGAGCTATCTGGGGGGGGGGGCAGGTTTGGCATCAATGGGGGGGGGGGGCAGGGTGATGATGTCAGCAATAGCAATTTGGCCACAAACACTGTTCGCTGCAGAACGCTATGCGCACCACATTACTACTCTCTTTGGGGTAACCAAAGGTGTCCCAGGCTGCTAAAGTGTTCGGGTTTGGCTTGAAGAAAAGGTGGCAACCCTAGGTGTGACCCCCCCAATTTGAAACTCCCAGCATGAACCTGTGAGATCTAGAGTGTGATCCCATAGTTTCACAGATCTATGCTGGAACCTGTAGTTCTTTACTATTTGGGGGGCGGGGGTGTCACATCTTCAGCTCTGAGGGGTTCATGCTGGAACCTGTAGTTCTTTACTATTTGGGGGGCCGGGGGTCACATCTTCAGCTCTGAGGGGTTCATGCTGGAACCTGTGTCAGTTTCATTCCGGGACACTGTATTGTCCCGGAGTGAAGGTGCCCGGGACAGATCTGCAGAATGCAGGACTTTCCCGGGCAATCTGGGACACGTGGTCACCCTAAGGCCCCGTACACACGATAGAATCCATCCGCAGATAAATCCCAGCAAATGGGTTTCTGCGGATAGATCCTATGGTGTGTACACGCCAGCGGATCTGTTTCCGCAGAGAAATCTCCTCTGGGATGGATTCCAGCAGATCGGATATTTGCTGTGATGCACAACAAATCCATCTGCTGGAATCCATTCCAACGGATGGATCCGCTCGTCTGTACAGACTTACCGGATCCATTCGTCCAAAGGGATTCCCCGCACGCGTCGTAATGATTTGACGCATGCGTGGAATTCCTTATATGACAGCGTCGCGCCCGTCGCCGCGTCATAATCGCGGCGACGGCGCGACACGTCATCGCCAGAGGATTTCCGCGCGGATTTCAATGCGATGGTGTGTACACTCCATCGCATCGAAATCTGCGGAAATCTTTGAGAGGATTTATCCGTGGAAACGGTCCGCTGGACCGTATCCGCGGATAAATTCTCTCGTGTGTATGGGGCCTAAGGTCTGCACCCTCTGTTAATAACTCCAGGGGGTACTGGGCAGGAGGTGTAAGGGAAGCCCTCTCCGGGTACATGACCAGTGTAGATCGGATGTTCCCAACCTTCGACCACCGTACTCAGCTTACCCCTTAATATTAATTCCAATTAATGAGACCACACCTGGAATGGAGTACCAATGACCATAGCAGCATTCTTTATTAACCAAAACACTTATTAACCACTTGACGACCGAGGACGTCCTCGACTTTGTGCGGTGATATCTGAATGACGGGTGCAGCTACAGGCATCATTCAGATATCACCGTCTTCAGCCGCCGGTTCTTATAGGCAGCGAGGGGAGGAAACGTCTTTTGACGGTACCCAGAATCCCAATACCATGCCGTGACACACAACCGCCACTACCCGCAGTGCCACCATTACCATATTCCAGTTAACCTCTTGAACTGGAATACACCAGAGGGGGTCATACCACCGATGAGTCCCCCAACACTTCCATCTCTCAAGTATTTTCATCCACGTCAAAGGACCAACCACCGCCACTCGATCAGCCGATCAGCTGCCGTGACTTCCCCCGCAACTCTTGCACCTGCAATGAAAGAAAACAGACAAACAACACAGGGAGGGTGGGCCTGCCTTGTCACCTGTCCCTCCACTGAATGCCTGGGAGACCCCTCCTCCCTCTTATATAAACTACCTCTGCCCCTCCTCATCCTGTTACTCCTGACCAATCCCAACTTTTCCCCTTTTCCACATACACTTCCCTTACCCTATAGTTGCCAACCCTTATCACCCTGTCATGCCGACCCTTTGCTCTCCTTTCATTTCATTCCACTCGCTCCGAGCCTTACTTGACAGGGGAACATTAGAGTGTAAGCTCTTGTGGTGCTGTGAGTGATATAAATGTCTCAGTGTTATCCACTCTATAAATGTTGGGTGATCATGTGTGACTCTAGAGCACAGGTGTCAAACACAAGGCCCGCGGGCCGAATCCGGCCCGCCAGGCCATTACATGTGGCCCTCGCAGCTCTCCTGCAGCCTCCGGAGAGCTCCAGTCCTCCTCTGGTCCTCCTCCATTCCCCTACTTTCTGCTTTCAAGCAATGCATCCAGCTTCTCCCCAAAAGCAGCATAAGGAAAGGGGGGTGTACAGTCATGAAAGGGAGAGTGGATGACTCAACTTCTGATGGTGGGGTGGCTCTTGACATCTAATGTAAAGGGGAGGGGATGCGCTGGACACCTAATCTTACGGATACAACCGGCACTTTTGAGGGCAATCATAATGCTGATGTGGCCCACGATGAAATTGAGATTGACACTGTAACGGCAATCCCAATACGAAAGGGGTTAACGCCATTTAGGATATTCCCTTTCCAAACACAAGGCAGCTACTGACATTTAACAGTCAGGCAAACGAGACCCATAATAATAATTCCCCCCTAATAACGAGACACAGCTCTGTTTTTAGGTTTCCAGCAGGTCTGACAATCTTTATTGAAAAACTACAAGTTTTATACACTAAAAGAGGAGGTTCTTACATTCTCCTCATTTTACTCTGAAAATACATCTTTGACCAGACCTAATTTACATGAGCTAATTAACTACATCTGATGACTCAGACACATGACCTTTAAGCAGGCCATACACGGTCGAATTTCGAACAAATTTTCTTTTCAAAATCAGAAAGTTTTTTTTTTTTTCGTGATCCGATGATGCCACCATTGATTTTCGAAATTCGGCCGACCAAACCATCAAGTTGCCGGGAATATTCTTTTCTCTCCGGGAATATTCGTTTCTCTCCGGGAATATTCTTTTCTTGCACATGCGCATTTTTTTTTCTATTACATTTCTCGCACAATTCTCCCATCATTGATCAGAAAATCGTGCGAAATTCGTAGCGAAAATTCTTTGATACGATTTTTGAAAGAAAATTTAAGAGACAGCTAGCCTTGCTGTCTCCTAAACTCCAATCCACATCACCACAGTAGCAGACTTAATTACCACAAGAGACAATAGAATGCAATCACACCCCACCCCTTCACAGCAAGCTTATAGTACACAACAGCCAACACACAATATACTCACAATATATACAATGTATACCGCATTGAATCAGACTAGGACAGATCATAGTGGGGTTCTCATTCACCCTGTGCCCCTATTAGAGACACAGGGTGATCTACACATAAGAGGCGTCGTGGGAAGCTGAAACAAGGATATCTCATACTTTCTAAGAGCTTCTGGGTTCCACGGGCACTCCCGTTACATCTCTCCCCTTTCGGCAGGAGACTAACACAGGAAGAGACCCCAGACGGGTTGACTCCGAAGTTAGTCCATAGTTCCATTCCCCCAATGCCAGTATCCACACAGTACCCCAAATAAATTGCTCCAAATAAAGCATTACCCAGCCAACCTCTGCCTCTCTCAGAGAACATGCCTGCCGCTGGGGAGAGGCCTGAACTGGCCCTTCTCCCTGGAGTCCTTTCAGCCGCTAGAGAGAAGACGGGGTGACTGGGCTCAGTCCGTCATGCTGTTGGGGATCTGGGCCAACTGCCCCCCATCCCTGGGGTATACAAGCAGAGACTGAAGTGCCATCCACTTGTGGTAGGTGAAAATCCCCCAGTGCTTGCAAAGCAAGGCTGACATCCTCCTGTCTTAGTGTCGTACCATTTTCTGGGGTTGTGTCAGTGAAGATCGAAGTCCCATCCACTACCCCAGGAACTTCCTCTTCTGTTAGTTGAGAGCAGAGGCCTGCTGCACTCTGTTCTGTTGCCAGCTCTTCTGCTGGGTTGCTGTGAGTGGAGACCTCAGTCCCATCCCCCGATATCAGCTTAAGCTGCAGTTGTGTGCAGCCGCCAGTAGCATCCGGCCCTGCTGCCAGTGATTCAGCTGGAAGTAAAAGCTTTACGACCTCAGCTTGTTGCTGGAGAGAGGGACCAACTGCCCCGGCTCCCTGGAACTCCACAGTTGTTTCCGGTGCTGGGCAGAGGTTGGTAACACTCTGCCCTGTTGCCAGCACTGCTGCGGACTCCACACCATCTGCTCTGGCTAACCGTTGGGGAGGAAAAATGGCTGCGTCTCCTCCCTGCATCTCTGAAATCCACTGGGAAAGAGAAACCATCACCTTCTCATCTCGGGCCTCCAAAACTGCCACGGGTGTAGAGCAGGGGTCTGCAGTACTCTGTCCTGCTGCTAGTACTTGAGCTATAATCTATAACATCCTCTGAACAGTCCATACGTTCTGTAATCTGTGGCTGGGGAGATGAGCCAACTGCCCTAGCTCCCTGGAACTCCACATCATCTGCTTCGGCTTTAGGGATGACATTTTCCAGATTTTCCACTGCTGATTCTTCAGCCAGGATTTCAGAATTGTCAATTGGTATTTCCCGATAGTCTCAGGCAAAGGGAGCCCCACCCTGCTCCTGAGCAGAGTCTATCAGCCGTCTGTAGGCGATCTCCAGCTCCCATTCCTGAACAGCCAGAAACTCCAAATCTTCCTGTAACCAGTGCCCTTCTGAGACATTCACTCTTCGCTCTCTGTTCTCCATTATTTCCTCCAAACGCCACTCCCAATTACTCCCAAAGTCAGGGTCACTGGACAGCCTCCAATACAACAATCCCAGGCCATCATAGTCAAAGCCTTCCGTGGGGCTGTAATCCGCTGACCACGGGCACTCTTGGGCTACATACCACCGGAGGGCTCTGCAGCTCTCGTCCAACCGCATCTCTGCCCGGATCAGCCTGCTTAACTCAGCTGTCCACTCCTGCTTCGGTTGTTCCCCCAATAACGGCATTCGTTCATCATACTGCGACCAGTACCTTACATGGTTGGAGGGGAGAACTTTTCACTGGTGTCGCTGCGCTTTCTTCCAGAGTTCGCAGTGGATAGAATTAGACCATCTCAGCAGGACCTCCTCTGATACTGGTCCTCTGTGCTGTATCTGCATCTCTCGCAACCTCCTTCTGAATTCCTCTTCCATGGCGGCTGGTATCTCTACCTCTCCTCTCTCTTCAGTTGGTGCTGCTGTGACTTCTGCTGCTGCAGCACCTCTTTGATGTAGCCAAGTTGCATCCACAGCCGCTATAACAAAGTCTATGGTCTCTGCTGGAGGGTTATGACCATACTGTGCCAGTCTTAGTTTAACAGTCCGATCAAAAGTTGCCTCTTTTCGGTGTCCTGTCTGTTACACTGGGCCTTTCGGTTATGTTCGGTCTTTCAGCTCTATCCATTTCGACGAGTTCTGCGATAATGTCCCTTTTCTTACGGTTGTTGGCCGGTCGGCCCCGGTTCTCCAGTAAGTCCTTGAGGGAAGAGAGCTTTAGCCGTTCCGACTGTGCCTCCATTGTAGCTGTCCTTATAGGCTGTGGGAATCATCCCACTGCTGCCACCAATATAACGGCAATCCCAATACGAAAGGGGTTAACGCTGTTTAGGATATTCCCATTCCGAAGACAAGGCAGCTACCGACACTCCACAGTCAGGCGAACAAGACCAATAATAATAATCCCCCCCTAATAACGAGACACAGCTCTGTTTTTAGGTTTCCGGCAGGTCTGACAATCTTTATTGAAAAACTACAAGTTTTATACACTAAAAGAGGAGGTTCTTACATTCTCCTCATTTTACTCTGAAAATACACCTTTGACAAGATCTAATTTACATGAGCTAATTAACTACAGCTGATGACTCAGACACATGACCTTTAGGCTAGCCTTGCTGTCTCCTAAACTTCAATCCACATCACCACAGTAGCAGACTTAATTACCACAATAGACAATAGAATGCAATCACACCCCACCCCTTTGCAGCAAGCTTATAGTACACAACAGCCAACACACAATATACTCACAATATATACAATGTATACCGCATTGAATCTAAATAGCACAAATCATAGTGGGGTTCTCATTCACCCTGTGCCCCTATTAGAGACTGTAACGGCACCCCAAATGCTAAAGGGGTTAAAGCCGTTTAGGATCTAAACATAAGAGGCGTCGGGGAAGCTGAAGCAAGAGTATCTCATACTTTTCAAGAGCTTCTGGGTTTCACGGCCCTCCTGTTACAGACACCCTTGCTCCAGAGCACAGGTGTCAAACACAAGGCCCGTGGGCTGAATCCGGCCCTCCAGGCCATTTCATGTGGCCCTCGCACCTCTCCTGCAGCTGCCGGAGAGCTCTAGCCCTCCTCTGGACCTCCTCCAGTCCCCTACTTTCTGCTTTCAAGCAATACATCCAGCTTCTTCTCAGCAGCAGCATAAGGAAAGGGGGTGTGCACTGTGATGAAAGGGAGAGTGGAGGACTCAACTTCTGATGGTGGGGTAGCTCTTGACATCTAATGTAAGGGGAGGGAATGCGCTGGACATCTAATATTACAGATACAACCGGCCCTTTTGAGGGCAATAATAATGCTGATGAGGCCCAAAATAAAATTGAGTTTGACACCCTTGCTCTAGAGGAATAATAAAGTGTGTAGCGTTCACCCCCGAAGGAGCCGCTGATTAGTTTTGGATCGGCGAATACGTTTTCAATGCTTTATTCCAAGGCCCGACACGGCCAACATCACCATGGTACACAATAGAGAAAGGTTGATGAGCAAGGAGAGAAATTTGGTATCAGGCCTTGGATATGAAGGAGAGCAAACCCGCTCTCAGCAATAATAAAGCTCAACTCGTCGCCACTCCAGCCAGAGTGGGTAAAGTGCCCCCGGACAGGCGACTATCATAGGCCTGGCAGCCGGGGGGCCACTTGTAAATCGCTGGGAGGAAACAGGCCTCTGCCACAGGCTTTTGTAATTTGAAATATAAGAGATTAGGTTGAATGAATCCTCCCAGACAGTTCAGATAGTGTCACCAATTGACAGCTTTAGGCATACCTGTCATGTAGTGTGGTGACTGGATCCCCGATGGTTCGTCTATGCCTCTTGGACAATCCCTAGTTCCAGGGTCTCCCCGGGCCGATACCCATCGCACAGCTCTCAGCTTAGGATCCTCTCAGCAGAGGGTTTGGGACCCAGCAAGCCGCTGGGGCCTCTCTCAGTGTTAGGTTGAGGCTCTGCATGGTGCGCAACCTCGGTGCAGTAGGCCACGGTGGCGGGGCCCATGGATGCGCGCACCCTGAAGGTGGATACCGCACCTGGAACTTAGGCCCCGCACAGAACAGACAGCTAATGGCCGGTGCCACAGATATACCCCCCAGCATGCCCAATGAGGGAAAAACCTCCTCTAATTGGCTGCTGGGGAAGGTGGGTCCGTCAGAACCCCTCTAGCGCCAACTGTTGCCCAGGGGTGGTAACGCACCTCTGGAGCGCAGACTGACCCACAGGACAGTTCTAAATGGACAGCAGCCCAAATTTCAATAAATTGTGAACGGGAGTAAACTAATCCTCCCATTCCCCACTAACTTTGGCGTAGCGCCCATACTGAAAGTAAGGGGGCGCTACAAGTGTAAGCTCTTCTGGTCCAGAGACTGATGTGCCTGGGTCAATGAAAACTCTGTACAGCACTACTGAATATATGTGTTATTCATAAGAGAGTGTAAGCTCTGCTGGTACATTTGAGCCATTCACCTACTTTTTACATTAGAGTTGCAGTTTTTAAATCTGACTGAACTGATTTTATGCTCTTACTTTCTCTTTCTTATCTTCTTGCAGCTGTGATCACCTGATAGGACCAGAATGTGGACATCTTCTAGATACACGTTCTGCACATTGTCCTTATTTGTGTGCCTTGCTGTCATTTATTACTCCTACCATATAGAATTTAAACATTGGAAGATGAGATCCCAGGAACTTCCCATTGCCACAGACACCATCACAGCTCTGGACAATCGAACATTTATCATCTCTCTGTATTATGAGCCTAGAGTTGGCCAATTAGTCCGGGTCATCGCCATCATCCATGTGTCTGTGAAAGAACTCTACTGTATTTTCCATTGTTCCTCCAATCAGAATGTCTTCATCAGGGCAGAGATAAATCTTCATGGTGACAGATTTGGGTTCCCGTATGGAACAGCAGATCTTCTATGTGCAGAACCTTCCGGGTGTGATTACACTTATATGTCTTTCTCTTCAACTATCTCCACAAATACAAGTCAGAATCTTCTGTTTGAAGTCAAGAACCGTCCACCACAGCCAATCTCCTCCAATTTCACCGTCTGTATCTCTACTTTGTATGGAAACTACAACAATGTCCTCCAGATGATCCAGAGTATTGAGATGTACAAGATTCTGGGGGCCTCGAAGATCACCATCTATAACACCAACTGCTCCCAGGATTTAAATAAGGTTTTACGTCATTACGTTGATGAAGGAACTCTAGAGGTGGTGCCATGGCCAATAGACCGCCATCTTCAGACATCGAAAGAATGGCATTATTACAACGGACTCAACGCTGAGATTGGATATTTCGGACAAACTGCAACCCTAAATGATTGTCTATACAGGAACATGTACAAAAGTAAGTTTGTTCTCCTCAATGACATTGATGAAATTATTCTTCCAATCAAGGACTGGGACTGGTCATCCCTGATGGAGAATCTCCAGAATAAACACCCAAATACAAGCATCTTCCACTTCGAGAGTCATCTCTTCCCCATTAAAGTCAACAATTCCGTATTTGACCTGTGGCCTCATGTTCCCGGGCTCAATATTCTCACTTACAGTCTCCGACACCCTAACAAGGGGGATAACTTCAATGCCCCCAAAATGATTATGAATCCCCGAGACGTATTTCAAACCTCCATTCACTTAGCTGAGACACGCAAACAAAAAACGAATGTAGGAGAAGAGACGGCCATTCTCTTCCACTGTAAAATAAAGTACAAATTCACAGTAGAGGACCTTGTTCCACATGATAGGTTGATGAGATACAATCTTTCGTTAGTGCCCAATGTAGATAAGGTGATCCAGAGACTTTTCCCTCAGCAATAGCCCCCCCCCTCCCCCTGTATATCCTGTAATGTAGAGTGAAGACTGGAATTCTGTGTCTACATGACTCCAAACTCAACATTTATCAATGAGTTTATAAGAAATTTTGCTCAGAAGGCCATTGTTCTAAAACACATATTGAAAAATAGTTGGGGGGCGTTGTGTAAAATCTACATAAAGACAGAATGCAAGAATTTACAAATCTCCTGAAACCAGAATTTATAAATACAATAAAAAAGATATCAAATGTTTAAACTGAGAAAATTCATCATTTTCAGATAAAAAATATGGTGGGGGGATTATGGTGTGGGGTTGTTTTTCAGGGCTTGGGCTTGGCCCCTTGGGGGTTGGGCTTGGCCCCTTGGGGGTTGGGCTTGGCCCCTTAGTTCCAGTGAACGGAACTCTTAAGGTGTCAGCATACCAAGACATTTCGGACAATTTCACACTCCCAACTTTGTGGGAACAGTTTGGGGACGGCCCCTTCCTGTTCCAACATGACTGCCCACCAGTGCGCAAAGCAAGGTCCATAAAGACATGGATGAGCAAGTTTGGGGTGGAAGTACTTGACTGGCCTGCACAGAGTCCTGACCTCAACCTGATAGAACACCTTTGGCATGAATTAGAGCGGAGAAAGCAAAGCTAGCCCTTCTCGTTAAACATCGGTGCCTGACCTCACAAATGTTCTTCTGGAAGAATGGTCTAACATTCCCATAGACACCCTCCTAAACCTTGTGGACGACCTTCCCAGAAGAGTTGAAGCTGTTATAGCTGCAAAGGGCGGGACCAACTCAATATTGAACCCTCCGGACTAAGATTGGGATGCCATTAAAGTTTATGTGTGTGTAAAGGCAGGCGTCCCAATACTTTTGAAAATATAGTGAAGATCTTTATATCACTAGAGGGATCACCAGCAGGAGGAACAAAAGGAAGTGGTATGGTTGACCAATGGGGAGAATAGAAATATTCCTTTAAATTTCGTACCTGGGGGGTTTCTATAGTATGCCTGTAAAGTAGCGCATGTTTCCCGTGTTTATAACTGTCCCTGCAGAAAAAATAAATTTCTAAAAGAAAAAAAAATCATTTAAAACTGATCGTGGCTATAATGAATTGTTGGGTCCCGGCAATACAGATAAAAGTAATTTAAAAAAACAACATGGGTTCCCCCCCTAGTCCATTACCGGGCCCTTTGGGTCTAGTATGAATATTAAGGGGAACCCGGAACCAAAATTTTAAAAACAAATTGTGTGGGGATCCCCCCCAAATTCCATACCAGGCCCTTCAGGTATGGTATGGATATAAATAGGAACACTGCGCCAAATTTATTTTAAAAAATGGCGTAGGGGTCCCCCCAAAAATCCATACCAGACCCTTATCTGAGCAGGCCGCAGGAAAAGAGGGGGGACAAGAGAGTGCCTCCCTCCTGAACTGTACCAGGCCACATGCTTTCAACATGGGGGGGTGCTTCGGAGTCACCCCCAAAGCACCATGCCCTCATGTTGATGGGGACAAGGGCCTCATCCCCACAACCCTTGCCCGGTGGTTGTGGGGGTCTGTGGGTGAGGGGCTTATCAGAATCTGAAAGCCGCCTTTAGCAAGGGGACCCCCAGAACCCACCCCCTCCATGGGAATTGGTAATGGGGTATGTAACAGGAGTCACTTTTGGGCACAGATTGAGCCAGGAAATAAAGGGACATATGTTGCATTGTTTTAACATGGACAGTAATCTACAATATATTCTTTAATGTCTGTAAAGAATATTCTGACCCTACCGGTCAATAATGACTCTTTTCAATGATTAGCCCTGGCTAGTGAGTTGAGTCAGGCTTCTGAAAGACCTTTCATTGTGTGCTATTGATGATAGATGTGTTGTGACTCTAAAGGTCAGACGTCTGTGCAATGTGTATTGTGCAGGTGAATGACTTATTGTCGGAGACGTAACGTCTGGGGGATAATTAACTCCTCAATGTAATTATCTAAAAGAATGTGATTGAAGCTCATCGTGTGATGTATGGGTGGGGTGCGGTTTTGTTCCTTTGAGTACTGTAACATGCTGTAACTGCTTAAAAGCTGAGAGTGAACCATTAAAGTTGTCGTTCATTTGAAACCAGAACAGAGCTGTGTGTCTCGTGTCTGGGGGGAATTCTTATGGGTCGTGTACGTTTGCCTGATTGTGGAGTGTCGCTAAGCTGTCTTGGGTGGAATGGAATATCGTGAACGGATTTAACCCCTGTCCCATTTGGGGTTCCGTTAAAGTGGTGGCACAGCAGTGGGATAATTCCATCCCTTAAAGGACAGCTACAAGGACTACTGGAGAACTGTGGCAGACCAGCCAGCAACCATAAGAAGATGGACGTGATCACAGAACTTGTCCAAATGGATGGAGCGTAACAGACAGGACCCCGGAGGAGGCAAGTTTTGATCGGGCTGTCAAACTAAGACTGACACACTATGGTTCTAACCCTCCACCGGAGATCATAGACCGAGTTATAGCTGCTGTAGACAGAAATTGGCTACGGCAAAGAGGTTCTGCAGCAGCAGAAGTCACAGCAGCACCAACTGAAAGGAGAAAGATACATTTTGCTGCTTTTAAGAACTTCATTGAAACTGAAGGGGAGATTGATGGGTACCTTGCTGATTTTGAACGGCAATGTGCCCTACACCGGGTGCCCACAGAGGAATGGGTTACCATTTTGTCTGGGAAATTGTCCGGCCGGGCCAGTGAAGCCTTCAGGGCCATCCCAGACAAGGATATTATGAACTATGGACTGGTAAAAGAAGCACTTTTGGCTAGGTATGCCGTCACACCAGAGGCATACCGGAGGCGGTTCCGAGAGACGAGCAAGCAGACTGGAGACTCATATACCGAGTGGGCATGCCGCCTACACCGCACAGCATCCCACTGGGTCGATGGATGCCAAGCAGAATCCAGGGAAGAGGTGCTGCAGGTGTTCCTGCTGGAGCACTTCTTTGACAATCTGTCCCGGGAAGTCAGAGAGTGGGTCCGGGACAGAAACCCTTTCTCCTTGTCTGAAGCAGCTCGCCTGGCGGACGAATACACAGACGCCCGCAAACTGGACAACTCTGTGGTCAAGACCACAGCTCGGGTGGATTATCGATCAGCGGGACCCCCGCCGGCAATTGCCTACAAACCCCAGTCGGACCGTCCTACAACACCACCTCCAGTGGCCACTTATCCTCAGCAGCCCAGGTTCAACTCACAGGGCTACTCACAGCCCATCAGGTGTTTTGGGTGTAAACAGCTAGGACACAGAAAGCTAGACTGTCCATTGAATCCATCCAGGCAGTCACAGTCATGGAGACAGCCAGAAAGGGGGAACCCCCACACATCCATGCCTGCATCCATGCCCTGATTAAACACGGCTCCCCAGAGGTACACACTGCAATGTGTAAACTGTTCAATCTGGTCCTGAGTGCTGGTTACTACCCTACAGTATGGAACCAAGGCCTCATAACACCCGGGATCCATAAGAGTGGAGACCAGTATGATCCATCCAACTACAGGGGGATATGTGTCAGCAGCACACTAGGGAAACTATTCAACAGTATCCTCAACAAACGGATCCTCAACTTCCTGACACAACACAATGTCCTCAGCAGAAGTCAGGCGGGGTTCATGCCAAACCATCGCACTACAGACCACATCTACACCCTGCACAGCCTCATCAAGAACCATTTGGCTATCTACCTGTTCCTTTGTTGCACCTTGTGAAGTGATGTACTTGCTGTGTTTTTTTTGAATAAAAGACAACCGTTTGGTCATTGGAGTGCGGCTATCCATCCTCTTTCTTCGTATCTTTGGTCAGTGCATCGCCAGCACCCACGGTATCCTGAGTCAGTCCATCTCTACATAGTGACCCACCTGGAGCGGTGATCCCTTCTCTCATCAAGAACCATGTCCACCATACAAAACATGGGAAGATATTCGCCTGCTTTGTGGACTTTAAGAAGGCATTTGATTCAGTGTGGCACCCAGGCCTGTTCCTCAAACTATTGGAGAGCGGAATAGGAGGGAAAACATACAACGTCATCAAGAGTTCATACACTGAGAACAGCTGCAGCGTAAAGGTGAATGGGGAAAGAACTGAATACTTCCGGCAGGCCCGAGGGGACAGACAGGGCTGCAGCCTAAGTCCAACCCTCTTCAACATCTACATCAATGAACTGGCGGCCGCTCTAGAATCCTCCCCAGCACCAGGACTGACTCTACATGACACCGAGGTGAAGTTCCTGCTGTATGCGGATGACCTCCTACTTCTGTCACCAACAGAGAAAGGCCTTCAAGACAGCCTGGAAGTTCTGGAGAAATACAGCGCCACATGGGCACTACCAATCAACTCCAGCAAAACAAAAACCATGGTGTTCCAAAAGAAAAATACAAAACAAACAAAGAGCCCTTCCTTCACAATAAACAACCGCACTGTGGATGAAACTAACAGCTACACATACCTCGGCCTAGACATTACCCAATCAGGAAGCTTCAAGCCAGCCATAGAGGCACTAAAAGACAAGGCATGCAGAGCCTACTATGCCATCAGGAGACGGCTGTACCACCTAAAACCACCCGTGAGAGTCTGGCTCAGAATATTTGATAGCGTCATCGCCCCAATTCTTCTTTATGGCAGTGAAGTTTGGGGTCCTGTCACCTACCCAGACCAATCCAAATGGGACCCCAGCCCAACAGAAATATTCCATCTGGAATTTTGCAAGCACCTCCTCCAAGTCCATCGGAGCTCCTCCCACAGTGCTTGCCGGTCCGAGTTGGGCAAATTTCCCTTACTTCTTGCAGTACAGAAGAGGGCGCTATCATACTGGGACCACCTACAAAACAGCAGTCCCAACTCCTACCACCATCAAGCCTTACTGGACAGTAAGAACCAGTCCAAGCCGTGTGGCCTGCAACAACTTATCAACATCCTGTCTCCCCAAAACTCTCAACAATTCGGCCTGTCAAAATCTCAAATAAAAACCATAATGGATAACTCCAAAGAAAAACATGTTGGAGAATGGAGACACAAAATAAAAAACTCCAAAAAACTAATGATTTACCAGTCACTGCAGAGAGACTACAAACTGGCCCCGTACCTGGAGGGGCCACAAGACTCCAAAGAGAGACAGACAATGAGCCGTACAGACTGAGCGCCCACAGCCTGGAAATACAGACAGACCTACAAGCCCAGGGAGAGGAGATTGTGCCAGCAATGTGACCAGGGGGTCCCGGAGGATGAGGAACACTTCCTGTTACATTGCACCAAGTACTCATCAGTGAGGGACACTCACTTCCAGAGACTCTCCGCTCTCATCCCGGACTTCAATTCTACAGAAGAGAAGAGGAAACTCTAATTTCTACTGGGAGAAGAGGAGCCAATGGTGAAGAGAGTTGCCCAATATGTGACAGCGTGTCACAGACTGAGAGGGACATGAGAGACTGAGAACTTTCACAGACTTATGTCCATTCCCCTTTATACTACCCCCCTTCCCCTTTTCCTTGCTTTGGCAATGCTAACATGTATTTGGTCCTGCCAATAAAGTTTATTTGAATTTGAATTTGAGAGAAAGAGCGGAGAGAGAGAGAGAGAGAAAGAGAGAGAGAGAGAGAAGGAATAGTAGAGAGAGAGAAGGAAGAGTAGAGAGAAGGAAGAGTAGAGAGAGAGAGTAGAGAGAGAGAAGGAAGAGTAGAGAGAGGAGAGTAGAGAGAGGAGAGTAGAGAGAGAAGTAAGAGTAGAGAGAGGAGAGTAGAGAGAGAAGTAAGAGTAGAGAGAGGAGAGTAGAGAGAGAAGTAAGAGCGGAGAGAGAGAGAGAGAGAGAGAGAGAGAGAGAGAGAGAGAGAAGGAATAGTAGAGAGAGAGAGGGGAAGAGTAGAGAGAGGAGAGTAGAGAGAAGGAAGAGTAGAGAGAGAGAGAGTAGAGAGAGGGAAGGAACAGTAGAGAGAGAGGAGAGTAGAGAGAGGAGAGTAGAGAGAGAAGTAAGAGCAGAGAGAGAGAGAGAGAGAGAGAGAGAGAGAGAGAGAGAAGGAATAGTAGAGAGAGAGAGAAGGAAGAGTAGAGAGAGAAGGAATAGTAGAGAGAGAAGGAAGAGTAGAGAGAGAGAGAGCGGAGAGAGAGCGAGAGAATGAATAGTAGAGAGAGAGAGAAGGAAGAGTAGAGAGAGAGAGGAGAGTAAAGAGAAGGAAGAGTAGAGAGAGAGAGGAGAGTAGAGAGAAGGAAGAGTAGAGAGAGAGAGGAGAGTAGAGAGAAGGAAGAGTAGAGAGAGAGAGGAGAGTAGAGAGAAGGAAGAGTAGAGAGAGAGAGAGAGAGAAGGAAGAGTAGAGAGAGAGAGAGAGAGAGAGAGAGAGAAGGAAGAGTAGAGAGAGAGCGGAGAGTAGAGAGAAGGAAGAGTAGAGAGAGAGAGAGAGAGAAGGAAGAGTAGAGAGAGAGAGAGAGAGAGAGAGAGAGAGAGAGAAGGAAGAGTAGAGAGAGAGCGGAGAGTAGAGAGAAGGAAGAGTAGAGAGAGAGAGAGAGAGAGAGAGAGAGAGAGAGAGAGAGAGAGAGAAGGAAGAGTAGAGAGAGAGCGGAGAGCTGAGAGAGGGGTGGAGGTGTATGAGCCATGGGGGGTGAAATGGTGTAGAGAATCCCTCCAGTGCTGCTAACAGGAAGCAGAAAAGCAGCTGGAATTGGGATAAGGAGAGATTCATAACTCCACATTATAATAGATAATCACAGAGAAAGCTGAGGAAAGGGCTGTGTGGCGTCACATACACACCGAGGACCGACAGACCGGAACACTTTGTTCTACACTAACAATGGGGATGGAGATCTGCGGCTTCTGACAATGATGAAATGTTCATTCGATGTCTCAGGTCCGGGTCGGGTCGCCCCGACGTCTCATAATATTCCGATCATGATGGAAATGACTTACGTGGAGTTTGTTTATCGGTCATTCTGTGCGGGATCAGCGACCTCCCACCCCCCGGGGTCACTACTGAGACACAATACTACATCACTCAGTGTATCGCCTCAACCCCAAGAGCTCACCATCTATCAGGATACCTCTGTCTATGGGAAGACATTGAAGAGCCGTCATGTAAGTACCATTCTCTACCGGGACAAAAAGAGTTCTGACATATACCGCAGCGCTGTACACTGAGCCAGTCACATCCAGTGGTGGCTGGTGCTCAATATTTTTTGGGGGGGTGCAAACAAACTGAAAAATTCTGGGTAAAAAAGCCATCAAACGCAGCCACTGTGCCCATCAAACACAGCTACTGTGCCCATCACACGCTGCCACTGTGTCCATCAAACGCAGCTACTGTGCCCATCAAACGCAGCTACTGTGCCCATCACACGCTGCCACTGTGCCCATCAAACGCAGCCACTGTGCCCATCAAACGCAGCCATTGTGCCCATCAAACGCAGCCACTGTGCCCATCAAACGCAGCCACTGTGCCCATCAAACGCAGCCATTGTGCCCATCAAACGCTGCCACTGTGCCCATCAAACGCAGCCACTGTGCCCATCAAACGCAGCCATTGTGCCCATCAAACGCTGCCACTGTGCCCATTAAACACAGCCACTGTGCTCATCACACGCTGCCACTGTGCCCATCACACGCAGCCACTGTGCCCATCAAACGCAGCTACTGTGCCCATCACACGCTGCCACTGTGCCCATCAAACGCAGCTACTGTGCCCATCAAACGTAGCCACTGTGCTCATCAAACGCAGCCACTGTGCCTATCAAACGCAGCCACTGTGCCCATCAAACGCAGCCACTGTGCCTATCAAACGCAGCCACTGTGCCCATCAAACGCAGCCACTGTGCCTATCAAACGCAGCCACTGTGCCCATCAAACGCAGCCACTGTGCCCATCAAACGCAGCCACTGTGCTCATCAAACGCAGCCACTGTGCCCATCAAACTCAGCCACTGTGCTCATCAAACGCAACCACTGTGCCTATCAAACGCAGCCACTGTGTCCATCAAACGCTGCCACTGTGCCCATCAAACACAGCCACTGTGCCCATTAAACGCAGCCACTGTGCCCATCACACGCTGCCACTGTGCCCATTAAACGCATCCACTGTGCCCATCAAACGCAGCTACTGTGCCCATCAAATGCAGCCATTGTGCCCATTAAACGCAGCCACTGTGCCCATCAAACGCTGCCACTGTGCCCATCAAACGCTGCCACTGTGCCCATCAAATGTCCCCACTGTGCTCATCAAACACTGGCACTGTGGCATCAAATTCTCCCACTGTGCCCATCAAATGCTTCCACTGTGCCATATCTAATGCTCCCACTGCGCCCCATAAAATTCTGCCACTGCGCCATCAAATGCTCCCACTGTGCCCATCAAATTCGCCCACTGTGCCCCATCAAATGCTCCCACTGTGCCCATCAAATGTCCCCACTGTGCCCATCAAACACTGGCACTGTGGCATCAAATTCTCCCACTGTGCCCATCAAATGCTGCCACTGTGCCATCAAATGCTCCCACTGTGCCATTAAATGCTCCCACTGTGCCCATCAAATGCTTCCACTGTGCCCATCAAATGCTTCCACTGTGCCCATCAAATACTCCCAATGTGCCCCATCAAATGCACCCACTGTGCCCCATCAAATGCACCCGCTGTGCCCATCAAATTCGCCCACTGTGCCCCTTCAAATGCTCCCAATGTGCCCCATCAAATGCACCCACTGTGCCCATCAAATGCTGCCACTGTGCCCCATCAAATGCTGCCACTGTGCCCCATCAAATGCTCCCACTGTGCCCCATCAAATGCTGCCACTGTGCCCCATCAAATGCTACCACTGTGCCACATCAAATGCTCACACTGTACCCATCAAATGCTCCCACTGTGCCCATCAAATGCTCCCACTGTGCCCCATCAAATGCCCCCACTATGCCCCATCAAATGCTCCCACTGTGCCCATCAAATGCTACCACTGTGCCCATCAAATGCTCCCACTGTGCCCATCAAATTCTCCCACTGTGCCACATCAAATGCTCCCACTGTGAAACATCAAATGCTCCCACTGTGCCCCATCAAATGCTCCCACTGTGCCACATCAAATGCTCCCACTGTGCCACATCAAATGCTCCCACTGTGCCCCATCAAATGCTCCCACTGTGCCCATCAAATGCTCCCACTGTGCCCCATCAAATGCTCCCACTGTGCCCATCAAATGCTCCCACTGTGCCCATCAAATGCTACCAATTTGCCCACCAAAGGCTCCCACTTTGCCACATCAAATGCTCCCACTGTGCCACATCAAATGCTCCCACTGTGCCACATCAAATTCTCCCACTGTGAAACATCAAATGCTCCGTATTGTGCCCCATCAAATGCTCCCACTGTGCCCATCAAATGCTACCACTGTGCCCATCAAAGGCTCCCATTGTGCTCCATCAAATACTCCCAATGTGCCCCATCAAATGCACCCACTGTGCCCATCAAATGCACCCACTGTGCCCATCAAATGCTCCCACTGTGCCCCATCAAATGCTCCCACTGTGCCCCATCAAATGCTACCACTGTGCCCCATCAAATGCTACCACTGTGCCACATCAAATGCTCCCACTGTGCCCCATCAAATGCTACCACTGTGCCACATCAAATGCTCCCACTGTGCCCCATCAAATGCTCCCACTGTGCCCCATCAAATGCTACCACTGTGCCCCTCTGCCCGCCGTCAGCCCGGCACTTACCCTGTCTGGGTGGGGCAGCGGGTGACGGCGGCGAGCGGTGTCCTCCATGCTTCTCGATGTCTTCTCCCGTCCTCTCTTCCCATCCTCTGCTATGATTGGACACCTCATTGGTGTCAGTAGAAAGAATAGTGACCCATCATTGGTGTCATTAGAAAGAATAGTGTCCCATCATTGGTGTCAGTAGAAAGAATAGTGACCCATCATTGGTGTCAGTAGAAAGAATAGTGTCCCATCATTGGTGTCAGTAGAAAGAATAGTGTCCCATCATTGGTGTCAGTAGAAAGAATAGTGCCCCATCATTGGTGTCAGTAGAAAGAATAGTGACCCATCATTGGTGTCAGTAGAAAGAATAGTGTCCCATCATTGGTGTCAGTGGGAGGAATAGTGTCCTATCATTGGTGTCAGTAGAAATAATAGTGTCTCATCATTGGTGTCAGTAGAAAGAATAGTGTCCCATCATTGGTGTCAGTAGAAAGAATAGTGTCTCATCATTGGTGTCAGTAGAAAGAATAGTGTCCCATCATTGGTGTCAGTAGGAGGAATAGTGACCCATCATTGGTATCAGTAGAAAGAATAGTGACCCATCATTGGTGTCAGTAGGAGGAATAGTGACCCATCATTGGTGTCAGTGGTAGGAATAGTGTCCCATCATTGGTGTCAGTGGAAGGAATAGTGTCCCATCATTGGTGTCAGTAGAAAGAATAGTGTCTCATCATTGGTGTCAGTAGAAAGAATAGTGACCCATCATTGGTGTCAGTGGGAGGAATTGTGTCCCATCATTGGTGTCAGTGGAAAGAATAGTGTCCCATCATTGGTGTCAGTAGAAAGAATAGTGTCCCATCATTGGTGTCAGTGGAAAGAATAGTGTCCCATCATTGGTGTCAGTGGAAAGAATAGTGACCCATCATTGGTGTCAGTGGAAAGAATAGTGACCCATCATTGGTGTCAGTGGGAGGAATAGTGTCCCATCATTGGTGTCAGTAGAAAGAATAGTGACCCATCATTGGTGTCAGTGGGAGGAATAGTGTCCCATCATTGGTGTCAGTGGGAGGAATAGTGTCCCATCATTGGTGTCAGTAGAAAGAATAGTGTCCCATCATTGGTGTCAGTAGAAAGAATAGTGACCCATCATTGGTGTCAGTGGGAGGAATAGTGTCCCATCATTGGTGTCAGTAGAAAGAATAGTGTCCCATCATTGGTGTCAGTAGAAAGAATAGTGACCCATCATTGGTGTCAGTGGAGAGAATAGTGACCCATCATTGGTGTCAGTGGAGAGAATAGTGACCCATCATTGTAAGCCTGGAGGAGAGATGTGGGGGGAGGGGAAGGTCTTATTGACCCCGCCGCCTCTCTTCATAAAGAGGACCTGTCACAATAAATCCTATTACAAGGGATGTTTACATTCCTTGTAATAGTAATAAAAGTGATAAAAAAAAATTGGAAAAAAAGTGTAAAAATAAAAAAATGAAGTAAAATAAAAATAAAATCAATTATTTTATTTTTTTTAAACTGCCCCTGTCCCCGGTAGCTCGCGCTCAGAAGCGAACACGCATGCAAGTCCCGCCGACGTATGTAGACGCCGTTCAAACCCCACATGTGAGGTATCGTCGCGTGCGTTAGAGCGTGTGCAACAAATCTAGCACTAGACCTCCTCTGTAACTCGAAAATAGTTACCATTTTCCAGTTAACCTCTTGAACTGGAATTCACCAGAGGGGGTCCTACCACCGATGAGTCCCCCAACACTTCCATCTCTCAAGTATTTTCATCCACGCCCACTCGATCAACCGATCAGCTGCCGTGACTTCCCCCGCAACTCTTGCACCTGCAATGAAAGAAAACAGACAAACAACACAGGGAGGGTGGGCCTGCCTTGTCACCTGTCCCTCCACTGAATGCCTGGGAGACCCCTCCTCCCTCTTAAATAAACTACCTCTGCCCCTCCTCATCCTGTTACTCCTGACCAATCCCAACTTTTCCCCTTTTCCACATACACCTTTCCACAGCCCTCCCCTGGTCCTCCTCCATTCCCCTACTTTCTGCTTTCAAGCAATGCAGCCAGCTTCTGCTGATATAGGGCCAGATTCTTGTAGTTTCTGCGGCGGCGTCGCGTAAGCCATTTACACTACGCCGCCCCAACTTACAGGAACAAGTGCTGTATTCCCCAAACACTTGCTCCGTAGTTTGGGGCGGCGTAGTGTAATTGGCCTGGCGTATCCCCGCGTAATTCCAAGGGGGCGGCTTGTATTTAAATTAAGCGCGCCCCCGTGCCGATCGAACTGCGCATGCGCCGGGCTTAAAATAGCCCAGTGCGCTTGCTCCAGTTCTCGACGGAAAATGTCAATGACGCCGACGTGTGCGTCATTGACGTAAAGTCGTATTCAAGAACGACTTAGTAAAACGATGTACCCGACGGGAAAAGACGACGCGAACCTGACGCCATACTTAACATGGCATACGTGGGACTGGCGTAAGGTTACCCCTCATATAGCAGGGGTAACCTTACGCAAACGACGTAAGCGACGGTTACGCAACGCGATTTCATTCGGGAATCGGCGTATCAGGCTCATTTGCATAAACAAATGAGACCAGAACGTAAACGCCATCTAGCGGCCGGCGGCGAATTACATTTAAGATCCGACAGTGTAAGTGACTTACACTAGTCGGATCCTAGCCTAAATCCGGCGTATCTTGTTTTGTGAATACAAAACAATGATACGCCGGCGGGAAATTCGATTTACGCCGGTGTATCAGTAGATACACCGGCGTAAATTGTTTGAGAATATGGCCCATAATAAATATCCCCCAAAAATATTAAAAAAAAAAAAAATTCCTCAGTTTAGGACGATACGTATTCGTCTACATATTTTTTGTAAAAATAAATCGCAATAAGCGTTTATTGATTGGTTTGCGCAAAAGTTATAGCGTTTACAAAATAGGGGATAGTTTTATGGCATTTTTCTTAATATTTTTTTTTTTTACTAGTAATGGTGGCGATCAGCGATTTTTTTTCGGTACTGCGACATTATGGCGGACACTTCAGACACTGTTGACACATTTTTGGGACCATTGGCATTTTTATAACGATCGGTGCTATAAAATGCATTGATTACTATAAAAATGCCACTGGCAGTGAAGGGGTTAACACTAGGGGCGAGGAAGGGGTTAATCATGTTCCCTGGGTGTGTTCTAACTGTAGGGGGGGTGGACTGACTAGGGGAAATGACTGATCATACATTGTATGAACAGAAGATCAGCATTTCTCTCCCTGACAGGACCGGGAGCTGTGTGTTTACACACACAGCTCGCGGGTGTCGCTCTGTAACGAGCGATAGCGGGTGCCCGGCGGTGATCGCGACCGCCGGGCACGCGCGTCGGCCTCAGGGGGGCGCGCATGCTCGCCTCCGGCGGTGCACGCGCACCCCTATTGGCTGCTGGGAGAGGTGAATTATAGCTACGTGCTCTCGCCCAGCAGAGCCGACCTGCCGCCATATAACTGCGGCGGCTGGTCGGCAAGCAGTTAACAGTCCGATCAAAACTTGCCTCTTCGGGTGTCCTGTCTGTTACTGTAAAGTAGATAGTGCAGCGCTAGAGGAAAAGTCCAAATAAAGATCATCCAGGTGATTCTCTTATAAGTGACTGACAATATGAGGCATGCAGGTGATATAGCGTGGGTTAGCAGGAGACCTCCACCAATAGTAACAATGGCCGCTCACCTCACTGATAATAAAAAATCGCTTTCCCATAAGGGTCAATCCCAGGCATGTAACAGCATAATCCAAGCAGGAAAGGAATACATCTCAGGTAATATCAGCATGGATGGCAGCCATGGAATCCGATGTAAGAAAAACAAAACATAGTGTTTCTCTGCAATAACCAATATAACATTTAATAGTGAAAATACACTTACATAAAAAGCACTATATCCAGTGCTAGGGATCAAATGCAAACAAAAACGCACACAGCATGGTCCGATAGATGGCAGCGGGTGACGTCACGTACTTCCCTACCGAACATTACGTCCCAAGGGCGGGACTTCTTCAGTCTGGTGGGACCTGGTGTAGTGAGCACTGCCTCTCAAAATCAGCCAAATATCCATCGATTTCCTCCTCACTTTCTACAAAATCTTTAAATGCAGTGAACGGTATTTTCTTTCCTGTAGCCGCGGGTGGGGGAGTAGGAACTGCATGTGTAATGGGCTGTCTCGCTCTTACCAGTTCCAGTTCTTGTCCCCTCTTAGTTTGTATCTCCTCCCTTGCTTCCCGGAACAGCTGGTTTATTAGTTCCACAGACGTTTCTGGATACAAGGTGTGCTTTTTTAAGGTCATATTTACCCGCACAGTAATTTACTTTGAATTCTTCTATAACGAAGATGCTTTTAAATAAAAGACAATCTATATGCCATAGTCTGTAATATGAAACTTATTCACGGAGACGTATGATCATACAAAATAGCTAATTTATTGGTAGACAAATTATGAATATTTACATGAAATTAAAATACCAGTTGCGTTACATTAACGACTTGAAAATCAATAAAATACCCCCAACATGGGCATACAATACCTTTGATTTGTGCCATGGTAAGTCCTCAAGATAACTTTATGTAGATGACAATGAAACAAAAGCGTCTATTTCACACGCCCAATCGTTACTATACTGCAGGTAAGTAAATGATCAACAATGTGAAATATATTGGACGCTTGTTTTGTCAATAAAATTGGAACTATGTAAAAATAAAAATATAATAAAAATTGTACTCTTTAAGGAAAAATTATTAGTTATCGGTAATGAGAACAAATCATAACTACAGGATATTCAATACTTCAATATTCCAACATTTCTAGGGAACAACAATAGATTTCAGATAAAATAAATATGACATAGTTACCACTTCCAAGAATGGCTATTTCCTATTGGCAAGTGACCAGAGCTAAAATCGTTGCAGTCTTCATGCATAGTGCAAGCGTGCCCCCTTTTCTGAAGTGGTCTTCTCTCATCCTCCCATTGAGCTTTTTCTTCAGATTTTAGATCTTTTTTCTTTTTAAGCTTCCCTCTCTATCTCATGGGTTTTCCTTTTTATATTGATTAGAATAATAGGACTATAACAATTATACTCAGTTCTGCCCATCTGACAACTGTCCTTAACTCATAGGCCTGTGGCACATATGGGCGTTCCTGTCAAGACGAGTTTGGTTTCTATTGGCTGACAGCTTAATAATTGACTTGTTCTCTGGGCTTGGAGAACCTCGAGTAATATTACTTCCAGCCACTAGGTGTCTCACCTTTATTGTGAGATCATCCATACGTTGGATATTTATATTTTTGGGTAAACTATCGACATATATCTATATATATATATATATATATCTATATATATATATATATAGATATATATATACACATATATATATATATATACATATACATATACACAATCTATATACATCTATGTATGACTCTGGTATCTTTATATTATATAAAATAAAATTAGTATACTGTTGATTTCGATATAATATGTTCCTATATTCCTTTATAAATGTTTTCCCCAAAACAGTCTTTTCAAATCAATGCATAGGTTACTGTAACGGCTACCCGGGCTAGTGAGAGGGTATCAGCCGCTGGAGAAGTCCTTTTCCCTGGCAAGCTGCGATATGCAAGTACCGCCGGTATCCCCATACACGAGATCCAGAGAGAGAGAGAGAGTCCCCCTTTCAAGAACAAGACGAGGCTGCGTTTGAAGGGTCAAACAAGACTGTTTAATGGGACATTTCACCTAGCTTATATGTGCTTACAACTGTTACAGGAACAATGACAATCTCCGCCCCCCCCTTGACACAGTGGGGGGGCTTTAATACAGATACTTTGAAATAATGACATCTCCTTGCATCAATCAGTCTCTAGACGTTCCGGCACCGAGATCCACTTAACATGACCTGGCCAGGCACATTCCTTTCTCAATAGAATTCAATTAACCTTTAGAACAATACACACTCACAGATGATCACGTTAGCATACACCTGGCAGGAGGCTGTTAACTGGTAATACACAACAGAGAGTCAATTAGCATTTAGCAGTGAAAGAGTCACTCTACAATTAACCCTTTGAGCTCAGAATATAATGTGGTAAATCCAATTGTAACAAGTCATGCAGTCCTTTGTAGGCAGAATAGTTCATAGGTCCGTTACAGTTACATCTCTCAATCAAATGCAAAATAATTATTAATGTGGATACATGAATTATTTTGATATGTGCTTGATGGATATGTGTTACATGTTAGTTCATATTTTTACACATTTTTCACAATGTGATGTCTTTCATAATGTCGATTAGCTTACTTAAAGCACTTCTATTTATAAAACAAATTTCTCATATAATAAATTCTTTCTTCTAACAACGTTCTAAATTAACGGAATATCTATCTTGGTCCTAAGATGTCATTGATCATCTAAACATTACTTATTATTTATTTCATGTCGACATATTTTCTTTTAATACTATGTGTATTTTAAAATATCTCTGACTTGTATCATATATGTCCATCTCATAGATAGAGGCATGTCTTGTCCTTGGTGTGAGCGATGAACTGGATTTTTCTGCCATTGTCTAAGTCACAGCTGAGACAATACTGTCTGTTTACCTTAGAGCAACCTTATTCTGTGATACAATGGGAGTTATTTTACTCCAATGTGATAATAGCCCAGTTAGGTATCTGTGAAAACTTTCCCTATGGCAGGATAGCTAACCAGTGGTGATAGTACACCTCTTCTTGTTTATTCACCAAAGCTGGGTCAACACTTCTTTTGTTCTGTGAGGAAAGATGTAATTGTTTCAACTTTCACTCAAGTTAGTAAAAGTTAAAATAGCTAATGCATTGGGAACTGGGCAAATATGGCTTAGTTCCTGAAGAGTTCTCATTTCAGTGATTCATCTCAAATTTTAGGCTTAATGGATCTTTTATATTTTTGTCGTAAAATATTAAAATATATTATTATTATCTTCGCCAAAACTCACAACAAAGGATAATCTCCGCTGTACAATACCAGTAATTACATCTTCTTCGCTGACAGGTGCAAGGGGCTCAGTTCCTTCCATGAATCCATCCATTTCGTCCAGCTCCAGCAGGTCAGCTATCAGCTCCCTCCGTGGTCTGTTACTGGCACTCCTACCACGACTCTCCAACAAATCTTTTAGTGTGGGTCTTTTCAGCCTGGCGTACTGCGACTCCATTCAGAACTTGCTTATTGGATAAAAGGACCATCCCACTGCTGCCACCAATGTAACGGCTACCCAAGTAGTGAGAGGGTATCAGCCGTTGGAGACGTCCTTTTCCCTGGCAAGTTGCTGTATGCGAGTGAAGCCGGTATATCCCATCCACGAGATCCAGAGAGAGAGAGAGAGTCAGGGGCAGCTGTAAAAAGAGCAGAATAGTAATCCCATAGAATGCCCTTTCAAGAACGAGACGGGGCTACGTTTTGAAGGGTCAAGTAGACTCTTTATTTTCAAGTACACAGCACACTTTTATACAGAATTTGGAACATCCCACCCCCTTGCCATCAGAATAATTAACATGAGCCAATTATCTATCATTTATCCTGACGAGGTGGCTGGGCGTCTCGTCTGCAATTCCCCACACATATAATGAACTTCAATCACATTCTAAAAGTCATTTAGTGGAGGTAATTATCTCCTAGAGACGTCCCGTCTCTGACAACAGCTATTAACCTGCAGAACACAATACCAAGGTATTTCACAAGCCGGCTCCACTTAGCATTTCAATAGCCTGAGCTAAGCATTGAAGGGTCATTGTCCTATTGACCTAGTCAGGACAAAATTAACCACTTGTAATGTGTCCAGTACCTTCTGCAATGAACTGTCAGTAATGTCCCATCTTCTGAAATACATAGTTCCGTTACAGCCGTTTAGGATATTCCCTTTCTGAACACAAGGCAGCTGCCGATACTCCACAGTCAGGCGAACGAGACCCATAAGAATAATTCCCCCCTAATAACGAGACACAGCTCTGTTTTTAGGTTTCCAGCAGGTCTGACAATCTTTATTGAAAAACTACAAGTTTTATACACCAAAAGAGGAGGTTCTTACATTCTCCTCATTTTACTCTGAAAATACACCTTTGACAATACCTAATTTACATGAGCTAATTAACTACAGCGGATGCCTCAGATACATGTCCTTTAGGCTAGCCTTGCTGTCTCCTAAACTCCAATCCACATCACCACAGTAGCAGACTTAATTACCACAATAGACAATAGAATGCAATCACACCCCACCCCTTCACAGCAAGCTTATAGTACACAACAGCCAACACACAATATATACAATGTATACCGCATTGATTCTGACTAGCACAAATCATACTGGGGTTCTCATTCACCCTGTGCCCCTATTAGAGACTGTAACGGCACCCCAAATGCGAAAGGGGTTAAAGCCGTTTAGGATATTCCCTTTCCTGAACACAAGGCAGCTACCGACACTCCACAGTCAGGTGAACGAGACCCATAAGAATAATTCTCCCCCATTAATGAGACAACTCTGTTTGAGTTTCAAGCAGGTCTGACACTTTATTGAGAAATGGGAAAGGGAATAGCCACTCCAGGTGGAACCCAGATGAATATCCTCCGTTGCAGACAACTCAGGTGCAGGAACAAAGATTGTCTCTGGACAGCCGCACTCTGAACTCCGTTACAGAGACACATGTAGGCAGATTCACAAAGACTTACCACGGCGTATCAGTAGATAGGCCGTCGTAAGTCCGAATCCGCGCCGTTGTATCTTAAAGCGTATGCTCAAATTGAGATACGCTTCTCTGTTGCTAAGATACGACCGGCATAAGTCTCCTAATTCGTGGTATCTTAGCTGCATATTTACGCTAGCCGCTAGGGGTGTGTAAAAGATGGCGCAGCCAATGTTAATTATGGATGTCGGGACAGCCGTCGAATTTCACGTCGTTTACGCTGTTTGCGTAAGCCGATTTAGAATGGGGCTGGGCGTAGGTTACGTTCACGTCGAAAGCATTGACTATTTGCGACGTGATTTTGAGCATGCGCACTGGGATACGTTCACTTAATTTAAGTGAGGTCACAATTCATTAGCATACAACACGCCCACTACAGCCTACTTTGAATTGCGCGCGCTTACGCCGGCCCATTTACACTACGCCGCCGTAACTTAGGACGCAAGTTCTTTGTGAATACTGTACTTGCCTCTCTAACTTACGGCGGCGTAGCGTATATGAGATTCGCTACGCCCGCCTAAAGATAGGCACGTCTACCTGAATCTGGCTAATGGTGATCTAAACATAAGAGGCGTCGGGGAAGCTGAAGCAAGAGTATCTCATACTTTAGAAAAGCTTCTGGGTTCCACGGGCCCTCCTGTTATAGACATCCTTGCTCCAGAGCACAGGTGTCAAACACAAGGCCCGTGGGCTGAATCCGGCCCTCCAGGCCATTTCATGTGGCCCTCGCACCTCTCCTGCAGCTGCCGGAGAGCTCTAGCCCTCCTCTGGCCCTCCTCCAGTCCCCTACTTTCTGCTTTCAAGCAATACATCCAGCTTCTTCCCAGCAGCAGCATAAGGAAAGGGGGGTGAACTGTGATGTAAGGGAGAGTGGAGGACTCAACTTCTGATGGTGGGGGGGGGGGGGGGTTTGGCATCTAATGTAAGGGGAGGGAATGCGCTGGATATCTAATCTTACAGATACAACCGGCCCTTTTGAGGGCAATAATAATGCTGATGAGGCCCACAATGAAATTGAGTTTGACACCCTTGCTTTAGAGGAATAATAGAGTGTAAGCTCTTCTGGTCCAGAGACTGATGTGACTGGGTCAATGAAAACTCTGTACAGCACTACTGAATATATGTGTTATTCATAAGAGAGTGTAAGCTCCGCTGGTACATTTGAGCCATTCACCTACTTTTTACATTAGAGTTGCAGATTTCAAATCTGACTGAACTGATTTTATGCTCTTACTTTCTCTTTCTTATCTTCTTGCAGCTGTGATCACCTGATAGGACCAGAATGCGGACATCTTCTAGATACATGTTCTGCACATTGTCCGTATTTGTGTGCCTTGCTGTCATTTATTACTCCTACCATATAGAAATCAGACATCAGAAGATGAGATCCCAGGAACTTCCCATTGCCACAGACACCATCACAGCTCTGGACAATCGAACATTTATCATCTCTCCGTATTATGAGCCTAGAGTTGGCCAATTAGTCCGGGTCATCGCCATCATCCATGTGTCTGTGAAAGAACTCTACTGTATCTTCCATTGTTCCTCCAATCAGAATGTCTTTGTGAGGGCACAAATAGATCTTCATGGTGACAGATTTGAGTTCCCGTATGGAACAGCAGATCTTCTATGTGCAGAACCTTCCGGGTGTGATTACACTTATATGTCTTTCTCTTCAACTATCTCCACAAACACAAGTCAGAATCTTCTGTTTAAAGTCAGGAACCGTCCACCACAGCCAATCTCCTCCAATTTCACCGTCTGTATCTCTACTTTGTATGGAAACTACAGCAATGTCCTCCAGATGATCCAGAGTATTGAGATGTACAAGATTCTGGGGGCCTCGAAGATCACCATCTATAAAACCAACTGTTCCCAGGATGTAGATAAGGTGTTACGTCATTACGTTGATGAAGGAACTCTAGAGGTGGTGCCATGGCCAATAGACCGCCATCTTCGGACATCAACAGAATGGCATTATTACAACGGACTCAACGCTGAGATTGGATATTTCGGACAAACTGCATCCCTAAATGATTGTCTATACAGCAACATGTACAAAAGTAGGTTTCTTCTCCTCAATGACATTGATGAAATTATTCTTCCAATCAAGGACTGGGACTGGTCATCCCTGATGGAGAATCTCCAGAATAAATACCCAAATACAAGTGTCTTCCACTTTGAGAGTCATCTCTTCCCCATTCCAGTCAACAACTCCGTATTTGACCTGTGGCCCCATGTTCCCGGGCTCAATATTCTCACTTACCGTCTCCGACAGCCTAACAAGGGGGATAACTTCAATGCCCCCAAAATGATTATGAATCCCCGAGACGTATTTCAAACCTCCATTCACTTAGCTGAGACACGCAAACAAAAAACGAATGTAGGAGAAGATACGGCCATTCTCTTCCACTGTAAAATAAAGTACAAATTCACAGTAGAGGACCTCGTTCCACATGATAGGTTGATGAGATACAATCTTTCCTTAGTGCCCAATGTAGATAAGGTGATTCAAGGACTTTTCCCTCAGAAATAGCCCCCCCTCCCCCCTGTATATCCTGTAATGTAGAGTGAAGACTGGAATTCTGTGTCTACATGACTCCAAACTCAACATTTACCAATGAGTTTATAAGAAATTTTGCTCAGAAGGCTCTTGTTCTAAAACACATATTGAAAAATAGTTGGGGGGCGTTGTGTAAAATCTACATAAAGACAGAATGCAAGAATTTACAAATCTCCTGAAACCAGAATTTATAAATACAATAAAAAAGATATCAAATGTTTCAACTGAGAAAATTCATAATTTTCAGATAAAAAATATGGTGGGGGGATTATGGTGTGGGGTTGTTTTTCAGGGCTTGGGCTTGAGCTTGGCCCCTCAGGGGTTGGGCTTGGCCCCTCGGGGGTTGGGCTTGGCCCCTTAGTTCCAGTGAAGGGAACTCTTAAGATGTCAGCATAACAAGAGATTTCGGACAATTTCACACTTCCAACTTTGTGGGAGGAGTTTGGGGACGGCCCCTTCCTGTTCCAACATGACTGCCCACCAGAGTGCAAAGCAAGGTCCATAAAGACATGGATGAGCAAGTTTGGGGACGAAGAACTTGACTGGCCTGCACAGAGTCCTGACCTCAACCTGATAGAACACCTTTGGGTTGAATTAGAGCGGAGACAGCAAAGTTAGCCCTTCTCGTTAAACATCGGTGCCTGACCTCACAAATGTTCTTCTGGAAGAATGGTCTAACATTCCCATAGACACCCTCCTAGAAGAGTTGAAGCTGTTATAACTGCAAAGGGCGGGGCCAACTCAATATTGAACCCTACGGACTAAGACTGGGATGCCAGATAAAGTTTATGGCCCAAATTCAGAAAGTAGATACGACGGCGTATCTCTGGATACGCCGTCGTATCTCTGAGTGTGCGTGGTCGTAACTATGCGACTGATTCAGAGAATCAGTTACGCATAGATTTCCCTAAGATCCGACCGGCGTAAGTGTCTTATATCGTCGTATCTTAGGCTGCATATTTACGCTGGCCGCTAGGTGGCGCTTCCGTATAGTTACGCGATGAATATGCTAATTAGGTAGATACGCCGATTCAGAAACGTACGTCCGGCCGGCGCATTTTTTTACGTAGTTTACGTTAGGCTTTTTTCGGCGTAAAGTTACCCCTGCTATATGAGGCGTAGCCAATGTTAAGTATGGACGTCGTTCCCGCGTCGAGTTTTGAAAATAGGGCCGTACATAAGTTACGTTCACGTCTAAAGCAATGACGACTTGAGGCGTAATTTCGAGCATGCGCACTGGGATTTTTTCACGAACGGCGCATGCGGCGTTCGAAAAATACGTCAAATACGCGGGGTCACAGTGAATTTACATAAAACACGCCCACATCATCCCCATTTAAATTAGGCGGGCTTACGCCGCCACACATACGTTACGCCGCCGTAACTAAGGGTGCAAGTTCTTTCTGCATACGGAACTTGCGCCCTAAGTTACAGCGGCGTACCGTATATGTGATACGTTACGCCGCACCGACAGATACTGCAATGTATCTGAATCCGGCCCTCTGTGTGTGTAAAGGCAGGCGTCCCAATACTTTTGAAAATATAGTGAAGATCTTTATATCACTAGAGGGATCACCAGCAGGAGGAACAAAAGGAAGTGGTGTGGTTGACCAATGGGGAGCAGTGATTTTAATAATGCTTAAAGTGAAACAATAAAATAGAAATATTCCTTTAAATTTCGTACCTGGGGGGTTTCTATAGTATGCCTGTAAAGTAGCGCATGTTTCCCGTGATTCTAAAAGAAAAAAAATCATTACCAATTCACATGGTGGGGGTGGGTTCTGCGGGTCCCCTTGCTAAAGGCGGCTTTCAGATTCCCATCAACATGGGGAAATGGTGCTTTGGGGGGTGATTCCGAAGCCCCCCCCCCATGTTAAGGACATGTGGCCTGGTACAGTTCAGGAGGGGGGAGCTCTCTCGTCCCCCCCTCTTTTCCTGCAGCCTGCCAGGTTGTGTGCTCGGATAAGGGTCTGGTTCCCCTTAAAATCAGTACTTGACCTGAAGGGCCTGGTAATGGACTGGGGGGGGGGGGGCATGCCGTTTTTTTCAATGACTTTTATCTGTATTGCCGGGACCCGACAATTCATTATAACCGCGAGTAATTTTAAATGAATTTTTTTCCTTTAGAAATGTCATTTTGTGCAGGGACTGTTCTAAACACGGGAAACAAGCGCTACTTTACAGGCAAACTATAGACACCCCCCAGGTACAAAATGTAAAGGAATTTTTCACTTTTTCTGTTTCACTTTAAGCATTATTAAAAAAATACACTGCTCCCGAAAAACATCAGTTTTTAAAACTTTTTTTTGCATTGATACATGTCCCCTGGGGCAGGGCCCATCCTTAATCGGCAAGCATCAGAACGTTCTGGGAAGTTCTACAGAGGAAACAAATATACTTGTGCATACAGTTTGCAGCTTTGGGCAAATTCTTTAAAGGGGTCTGAGAGCTCCTGGTCCATAAAGGATCCGGCCACTGATCCATAGAGACTGCGATTATTCCGGGACGGAAGACAGTCCGGGGTCTTCATTTTTGTACATAGAGGAGGAAGCTTGTCCTCAACTGTTGTTCTTCAAGTCAGGTTTGACATCCCATAATCCATATACTCTATCCAAGCTGTTTTCCCTAATAAAAACAACACAAAAAAACAAGCCCATGGACTGATTTCTTGTGTCTGGATGCAAGTTGGAAATGCGTGTTGCCTGGCTGTGCAGGAATAGGGGGAACCCGTAACTAGCGGCTCCTGCTGGGGCTAGCGCTACATTAGAAAGGAAGAGATTGCTGAAATACCTTCACCTTCTCAAAGACAGGAGTCCTGGGAATTCTTAGAAATCTAGACACTGGGGTGGATTCAAGAAGCAATTGCGCCTGTGTAACCATAGGTTTACACAGCGCAATTGCTTACTTGCCCCGGCGTAACGAGTGCTCCTGATTCAGGAACCTCGTTACGCCGACTGCAGCCTAAGATATGCGCGGCATAAGGCTCTTATGCCCGCATATCTTAGGCTGCATTCTTGCGATGGCCGCTAGGGGGCGTTCCCGTTGTGCTCAGCGTATAGTATGCAAATTGCATACTAACACCGATTCACAACGTTGCGCGAGCGCTGCGTACGCAATTTACGTCGTTTCGTACGACGGTTTTTGCTTAAGGCTGCCCCTGCAATTAGCAGGGGCAGCCAATGTTACGTATATCCGTCGTTCCCGCGTCGCGAAATTAGAATTTTACGTATTTTGCGTAAGTGATTCGTGAATGGCGCTGGACGCCATTCACGTTCACTTTGAAGCAAATGACGTCCTTGCGACGTCATTTGCTGCAATGCACGTCGGGAAAGTTTCCCGACGGAGCATGCGCTCTACGTTCGGCGCGGGAACGCGCCTAATTTAAATGATTCCCGCCCCCTACGGGATCATTTAAATTGCGCGCGCTTGCGCCGGGCATTTTGCCGGCGCGCCCGCGCAATTTACGGAGCTTCTGCTCCGTGAATCGAGGGCAGCGCAAAAAAATTGCGGGGGCGCAGGGCAAAATCGTTGCCCTGCGCCTCCGTAATAAATGCGCAAATCTACTTGAATCCGGCCCATTGTTTCAAACTTACCGGCCGGACTATTGTAATAGAACACAATATTCACACATATCCTGGTAAACCAGGGGCATCGGGAAGAGGGTTTGGGGGGGCTGGAGCCCCGAATGGGTCCCCGAAAAACCCGGATGTCAGGGATGCACCGTACAATTGTCAGCCACGAGCATCGCCGGCCGCCGCCTGAGCGGGGTATGCCATGGTCCTGAGCTCCCCCGAGTGACACAGCAGGTCCCGCCTTCTGGAGCTTGCAGCGCCTACGATGGACGTCCCACAGGTCTAATTCCGGGACCGTGGGATGTGTGACGTCCATCATAGGCGCCTCAGGCTCCAGAAGGCGGGAATTGCAATTCCGCCACGCCACATCACTGTGAGATCTCCGCTCGGGCGGGCGGCTCTGCTCTCCTCCTCTGGCTGCCTTCCGTGACACATGATGGGTGCGCCGCCCGCACACTACGGCTGAGCTGAACTGCAGGATACATGAAGTCTATCTCCTGGTCAGGTAGTTGACGGTCAGTGTATGTATGTCAGGTAGGTCAGTGTATGTATGTCAGGTAGGTGAGGTCGGTGTATGTATTTCAGGTAGGTGAGGTCAGTGTATGTATGTCAGGTAGGTGAGTGTATGTATGTCAGGTAGGTTAGGTGAGTGTATGTATGTCATTTAGGTGAGGTGAGTGTATGTATGTCAGGTAGGTCTATGTATGTCAGGTAGGTGAGTGTATGTATGTCAGGTAGGTGAGGTGAGTGTATGCATGTCAGGTAGGTGAAGTCAGTGTATGTACTCACTCACTATGTCAGGTAGATCTATGTATGTCAATAAGGTAAGTGTATGTATGTCAGGTAGGTGAGGTGAGTGTATGTATGTCAGGTAGGTGAGGTGAGTGTATGTATGTCAGGTAGGTGAGGTGAGTGTATGTATGTCAGGTAGGTGAAGTCAGTGTAATGGTCAGTGTGTCAGGTAGGTGAGTTTAGTTGTTATCAATCATTGATGGGCACTGGTAAGCCAGGCAGCAAGTGAGCTTACCCCCCCCCCCCCCCCTGCCACACAACCCCACTGCCCAGCCAAAAAACCCTGCTCCACGACCACCCCGAAACCCCCCCTAGTGCCGGCCTTGGACTTCGGGCTGAAGCCCCTGGTCTTTTTGCCACCTACCGCCCCTTTGGTAAACATTAAACCGTATGGCATTCCCGAAGCCCATCGTGAGATTGTTTTGGTGGAGCTTACAACTATGTTAGAACTTGGGATCATCATGGAGGCCTCAAGTAGTTGGCCAAGTCTTAAAGTCCTATAGCCAGTCGTCGTAACACCGAATCTGCGCCGTCGTATATTTAAGCGTATGCTCAAATTGAGATGAATGAATGAATGAATGAATGACTTGTATAGCGCAACGCATGCGAACTGAATCGCCTCTGGGCGCTTTTTCCAGCCAGTATCTGCTTGGCTGGTGCGGTCATTTTCACCCCGTAGGATCATGACACGCTAGGGACACACAGTCATACACACATATATACATATATATACTGGGCCAATTTGGACGAGATCCGATTTACCTACCAGCATGTCTTTGGAGATACGCTTAAATGTTGCTAAGATACGACCACCGGCGCCGTCGTATCTTAGCTGTCTATTTACGCTGGCCGCTAGGGGCGTGTACGCTGATTTACGCCTAGAATACATAAATCAGCGAGATACGCCTATTCACGAACGTACGCTTGCCCGTCGCAGTAAAGATACGCCGTTTTCGTAAGGCGTTTTCAGACGTAAAGATAAACCACCAAAAAGATGGCGCAGCCAATGTTAAGTATGGACGTCGGAACCACGTCAAATTTTTAAATTTTTACGCCGTTTGCGTAAGTCGTCTGTGAATGGGGCTGGGCGTAATTTACGTTCACGTCTAAACCAATGAGTCTTTGCGGCGTAATTTTTGGAGCATGCGCACTGGGATACGTCCATGCTTTAGTTACATAAAACACGCCCACCTCTTCACACCCACCTCTTCACAATTTGAATTAGGCGCGCTTACGCCGGCACATTTACGCTACGCCGCCGTAACTTAGGAGGCAAGTGCTTTGTGAATACAGCACTTGCCTCTCTAACTTGCGGCGGTGTAACGGAAATGACATACGCTACGTCCGCATAACTTTAAGTCGCCATACGTGAATCTGGCTACTAGTGTGCAAGCCAAATGGAACCTGGCAGTTTTTTAATAATTTTCTTAAAGGGGTTGTAAACCCTCGAGGTTTGCATTCTATGAATTAAGGTGAAAAAAGTGCAGACCCCCTCCCCCATCCAGAGCCCCTTTTTACTTACTTGAATCCGATCTTTCCAGTGACATGAATGAGCGCAGTAGCGCCAGCCATTGGCTCCCGCTGCTGTCAATCCAATCCAGTGACACGGGAGCCGGAGGAGGGCGGGGCCGAGTCCTGCTGTCTGTGTCAACAGACGCAGTAGTGGGACTTGGGAGCGCACCTGCACGGGTGCCCCCTTGGAAAGCGGCTCTCCGAGGGGGCACTAAATGCCGTGAGGAGCCAGGAGTGGCGCTGGGGACCCCATAGGAGAAGGTTCAGGGCCGCTTTGTGCAAAACCCTTACACAGAGGAGGTAAGTATAACATGTTTGTTATTTTTGTATTTTTAGTTTTTTAAACAAACCTTTACAATCACTATAAGTTAAATAACTAACAAATAGAGAAAGCAAGAGGAGAGCAGAGAGAGAGAGAGAGGAGGGGAGAGCAGAGTGAGAGGAGTAAAGAAGGAGGAGCAGAGAGAGGAGAGAGCAAAATGAGAGCAAAGAGAGAGAGGGGAGCAGAGAGAGAAGAGTAAAGAAGGAGGAGCAGAGAGAGGAGAGAGCAAAGGGAGAGCAGAGAGAGAGAGAGAGAGAGAGAGAGAGAGAGAGAGGGGAGCAGAGAGAGAAGAGTAAAGAGGGAGGAGCAGAGAGAGGAGAGAGCACAATGAGAGCAAAGAGAGAGAGGGGAGCAGAGAGAGAAGAGTAAAGAAGGAGGAGCAGAGAGAGGAGAGAGCAAAGGGAGAGCAGAGAGAGAGAGGGGAGCAGAGAGAGAGAAGAGTAAAGAAGGAGGAGCAGAGAGAGGAGAGAGCAAAGGGAGAGCAGAGAGAGAGAGAGAGAGAGAGAGAGAGAGAGAGGGGGGAGCAGAGAGAGAAGAGTAAAGAAGGAGGAGTAGAAAGAGGAGAGAGCAAAGCAAGAGCAGAGAGAGAGAGAGAGAGATAGGGGAGCAGAGAGAGAGGGGGAGAGCAGAGACAGAAGAGTAAAGAGGGAGGAGCAGAGAAACAGAGGAGAGAGCAAAAGGAGAGCAGAGAGAGGAGGGGAGAGCAGAGAGAGAAGAGTAAAGAAGGAGGAGCAGAGGAAGAGAGGACAGTGCAAAAGGAGAGCAGAGAGAGAGAGAGAGAGGGGAGCAGAGAGGGAAGAGTAAAGAAGGAGGAGCAGAGGAAGAGAGGAGAGAGCAAAAGAAGAGCAAAGAGAGAGAGAGGGAAGCAGAGAGAGGAGAGATCAAAAGAAGAGCAGAGAGAGAGAGGGGGAGAGCAGAGAGAGAAGAGTAAAGAAGAAGGAGCAGAGGAAGAAAGGAGAGAGCAAAATAAGAGCAGAGAGAGAGGGGGAGAGCAGAGAGAGAAGAGTAAAGAAGGAGGAGCAGAGGAAGAGAGGAGAGATCAAAAGAAGAGCAGAGAGAGAGAGGGGGAGAGCAGAGAGAGAAGAGTAAAGAAGGAGGAGCAGAGGAAGAGAGGAGAGAGCAAAAGAAGAGCAAAGAGAGAGGGGAGCAGAGACAGAAGAGTAAAGAGGGAGGAGCAGAGAAACAGAGGAGAGAGCAAAAGGAGAGCAGAGAGAGGAGGGGAGAGCAGAGAGAGAAGAGTAAAGAAGGAGGAGCAGAGAAAGAGAGGAGAGAGCAAAAGCAGAGCAGAGAGAGAGAGAGAGAGGGAGAGAGGGGAGCAGAGAGAGAGAAGAGTAAAGAAGAGGGAGCAGAGGAAGAAAGGAGAGAGCAAAAGAAGAGCATAGAGAAAGAGAGAGGGGAGCAGAGAGAGACGAGTAAATAAGGAGGAGCAGAGAGAGCAAAAGGAGAGCAGAGAGAGAGAAGAGCACAACGAGAAATACAGAGAGAAGAGTAGAGAAATGGGAGCAGAGAAAGAGAGAAGACCGTGAGAAGAGAGCAGAGAGAAAGAGAAGAAGAGTAGAGGGAAAGGAGCAAAAAAACAGAGAAGAGAGCAAAAGGAGAGCAAAGAGAGAGAAAGAGAAGAGAGCAGAGAAAGAGAGAGGAAGGCAAGAGGAGAGTAGAGAGATAGAGAAAGAGTAGAGAGGAGAAGAGAAAGAGAGAGAGAGAGAGAGAGAGAGAGAGAGAGAGAGAGAGAGAGAGAGGAGAAGTAGAGTAGAAAGAGAAGAGAGCAGAGAAAGAGAGAGGAAGGCAAGAGGAGAGTAGAGAGAGGAGAAGAGAAAGAGAGAGAGAGAGATAAAGAATGTGAGAAGGCCTCCGGAATGTGTTGATCGGGCACACAGGGGTGACACAAGCGTCCGTCCGCTTATAACCGATAATGTCTTTGCAGAGTGAACCCCCCCAGACGATCGTTCTGTGCATTGCACAGGGGCCCTTTCGCTGGCAGACATATCCCCACTCTGCAAACACCTCTCTGCATCCTCAAGGAGCTTTTCACAACCAGACGGGACTCAACCAGCGTCAGTCCGCCCCAGTCAGCTCCTTAGAACGGGCTGCGGGAGAACTAACAGCGGGTGACACTATGACAATACATGTATCAGGACCTGTACTCACCGAGACCGAGATGCTGAGGGCGGCTCACCTTTGCGACCCTGTGCAGACCACTCCCTGGAGTTGGGACAGAGGAGGGACGGCACAAGGAGGCACCGGTGCCGGGAGCTGGTAGGCAGACCTGGTGCAGCTGACAGAAGCAGGGCAGGTGCAGAAGACTGGAGACAAGCGTTGGTCAGGCAGGAACTGGTAGGTAAGTCTGGTAGGGTCCACAGGAAACAGAGGCAAATCCGAGTCACAGGCCGAGGGTCAAGAGCAGGAGAGTTCAGAGGGAGTCCGTGAGAGCAAGCCAAGGTCAAGGGGCAGGAGACAACAGCAATCCGGGTCACGTTAGCCAAAGGGTCAGAGGTTCCAGGTGAGTCGTCAGGAATTCCGGGTCAAAACAGGCAGGTATGGCAACAGGTAAACACATAGGAGCTGAAGACAAGCCAGCAACTTGTTCAGGGGATGAGGCCAGTTTAAATAGGAGAGTCAGTCCTCTGATTGGCCACAGAGCTGTCACGTGCACGCTCGTGCGCACGTCCACGCACACAGCGCGCCGCTGTACCGCGCATATTGCACATATTGCGCCCGGACGTGCGCCAGTGCCCAGTTGCCCCGCGCAATGCGCGGGAGCTCAATGGAGCCGGGAATGGAGCCCTGACAGTGCCCCCTCCCAAGGGGCGGGCTCCGGACGCCCAAACTGTCCATCACCTCAGGGTGCTCCGCATGAAAGGCCCGAATCAGACGAGGGGCATGGAGATTTCGGGAAGGCTCCCAGGAGTTGTCTTCAGGGGGATACCCCTTCCATTTGATGAGGTATTGTAATTGTCTTCCTCTCTTCCTACAATTCAAGATGGCCTCCACCTCAAATTCCTTTTCCCCCTCAATCTCCACTGGTGGTGGCGGCAGTTCTTCTCTACCGTTGAAGGGGTCAGACACAACGGGCTTAAGCAGGGAGGCGTGAAACACAGGATGGATCTTGTAGGACCTGGGTAAAGCCAACTCAAAAGCCACTGGGTTGATTTCTCGCCTGATCTCAAATGGCCCGATGAACCTCGGACCCAGCTTCCGAGAGGGAATAGGTAACTTGAGGTTGATGGCAGATAGCCAGACCTTCTCACCCACTTTGAAGACAGGGCAATCCTTCCTCCCCTTGTCATGGAACCTCTTATAGTCTTGCTGAGCTTGCTGCATGTTTTCCTGTAACTTCTGAAAGTTTTGCTGGATGCAGGTCACACGTTCCTGGACCGCTGGCACAGATGTTTCCGGGATGGAGTCCGGCAAAAAGGAAGGGTGGAAACCGAAGTTAGCCCAGAACGGGGTTTGGTTTGTGGAAGAATGTATGGAATTATTGTAAGCGAACTCGGCTGTAGATAACAATGAGGACCAATCGTCTTGGGAGACTGAGCAAAAGCATCGTAGATACTGTTCTAGCGTTTGATTAGTGCGCTCTGTCTGGCCATTACTTTGAGGGTGATAGGCCGAGGACAGACAGATCGCCACTTCCAAAGCTCTGCAAAGTTCCTTCCAAAATTTGGATGTGAATTGAGTACCTCTGTCAGATACTATGCTTTTGGGCACTCCATGGAGCTTGATAATTTCTTTAAAAAAGACTTTGGCTGTGTCTGCCGCGGAGGGCGTACCCACCATGGGCAAAAAGTGCGCCATCTTGGACAGACGGTCCACCACGACTAGGATCGTGGTAAACCCGGCAGAAGGAGGCAGATCGACAATAAAGTCCATGGAGATGTCAATCCAGGGCCGTTCTGGGATAGGAAGGGGTTTCAGCAGCCCCCAGGTCTTCGTGTTTGGCCCCTTACTCCGCTGGCAGCGAATACAGGAAGAGACATAATCCTTGCAGTCGGACCTCCATTTAGGCCACCAGAAGATGCGAGAGATCAGTTCGGAAGTTTTACGAGCACCAAAATGGCCAGCCAATTTACGATCATGGAAGGTACTGAGAATTAACTGTCTTGCCTCTGTTGGAACAAAAATCTTCCCACGAGACCACAGCAGGTCGTCTTTTTTCTCCAAGGAGGAAACCTTATGATCAGGGCACCGTTGGCATGCCGCCTTTAGAGCAGTCAACAAATCTGTTTGAGGGAGAAGCAAAAAATTTTGAGGTGACAGGATAGTGCTGGGCTCGGAAGTATCGGGCGTCTCTGGAAACATCCTGGAGAGGGCATCAGCTTTTCCATTTTTTGCGCCAGGACGATAGGTAATATGGAAATTGAAGCGAACAAAAAAAAGAGCCCAACGGGCTTGTCTGGGCCTAAGGCGTTTTGCCAACCGTAAGTATTCCAGGTTCCTGTGGTCTGTGAAAATGATAATGGGATGCGCTGCCCCCTCCAGCAGGTACCTCCACTCCTCCAGTGCAAATTTTATGGCCAGTAGTTCTCTATCGCCTACGTCGTAATTGCGCTCAGGAGGACTTAGTTTCCGAGAGGCGTAGGCAACTGGGTGAAGAAGCGACTTCGGTCCCTGTCTCTGGGAAAGAATAGCGCCTGTAGCAGATTCCGAGGCATCCACTTCTAGGACAAAAGGTAGCGTCGAATCCGGATGACAAAGTATAGGTGCCGAGATAAAGGCCGCTTTGAGTTTGATAAAGGCCTCCTGAGCCTCTTGTGGCCACTGAAAGCGGTGCCCCTGGCGGGTCAACTTGGTGATGGGAGAAACAATTGATGAAAAACCGATGATGAATCGTCTATAAAAATTGGCGAAGCCAATAAAGCGTTGAACGCCCTTTTTGTCTGTTGGAGGTGCCCACTCCTGAATGGCACTGATTTTCTGGGGATCCATGGCTACCCCATTCACAGAAATGATGAATCCTAAAAATTGCACTGATGTCTTTTCGAACTCGCATTTTTCTGATTTGAGATAAAGCCTGTGTTGTCTCAAGATGGTGAGAACCTGCCTGACATGTTGCCGATGTAATTCTTTTGTGGCTGAAAAGATGAGAATATCGTCTAAGTAGACTACGAGGAAGTCATCCAAAAATTGTCGAAAAATGTCATTGACTAGATGCTGGAAGGTGGCGGGCGCATTACAAAGCCCAAAGGGCATGACCAGATACTCGAAGTGCCCGAATCTGGACCTGAACGCAGTCTTCCACTCATCTCCTGCCCTTATTCGGACCAAATTGTAGGCGCCCCGGAGGTCCAATTTAGAAAAAACCTGAGCTGATCGGAACCTTTGAAAGAGCTCTGGGATTAGAGACAGCGGGTATCGGTTCTTGATGGTAATTTTGTTTAACTCCCTATAATCAATGCAGGGTCTAACCGATCCATCTTTCTTCTCGACAAAGAAGATCCCCGCCCCCGCTGGCGAGGAGGAGGGACGGATGAACTTCTTTCTTAAATTTTCTTCAATATAGGCCTTGAGGGCCTTCAACTCAGTCTCTGACAAGGGGAATATGCGCCCAAAGGGAATTTCAGATCCGGGCAAGAGGTCAATGGGGCAGTCATATGACCGATGTGGTGGGAGACAATCGGCTTGTTTTTTGTCAAAGACATCCTGGAAGTCTAGGTAGGCTGGAGGAACATGCTGTAGGTCTTCAGGTGGAGTAGCTCACGTGGAGCAGGAGACTGGAACGGGTGCAAGGCAGTGCTGGGAACAGTAGGTGGAAGAAAAGCTGACTTCTTTCTTGAGCCAATCAATGCAGGGCAGATGAACTTGTAGCCAAGGGAGACCCAGAATGATAGGGAACATGGGGGACGGAATCAAGTCCAAACAGAGGAACTCCCGGTGCCCAGAATCTGAGATGGCACAAAGAGGAAGGGTTTCCTGGGTAATCAATCCGGAACGGGGAAGGGAGCCGTCAGCCAGATGAACTTGCAGCTGAAAATCCTTGGTACGGCAGGGGATACGCAGCTTTTGGGCCAAGGATGAGTCCAAGAAGCAGCTGCAGGCCCCAGAATCAATTCTCGCCGGCAGACGTGTTGCCCCTTCCGGGAGCTGTAGGGAAAGAAAGAGGATAACATAAGTCTGAGGTAAACTGGTAACAGGGAAATTGACAGCAGATGGAGGTTTCGACTTACAAGGCCTTACTGGGCAGGTGCGCAAAAAGTGTCCGGCGGCTCCGCAGTACAGACAGAGGTTAGATTGACGCCTCCGGAGTCTCTCTTCTGGAGTCAGAGGGGCCCGTACTATACCAAGCTGCATCGGCTCTGGTTCGGGTAATGAGGCGTTTGGTGGAGCTGGGTGAGGCGGAGGTACTGGAGCATATCTTGGTGGAACCCAATTAGGCCGGTTGGACTGGAACCTCTCCGAACGACGTTCTCGAAGGCGCCTATCCAGCTGAGTGGCGGTTTGGATTAAATCCTCCAGAGAAGCAGGGGGTGCCGACCTTGCGAGCTCATCCTTTAGGTTCTCAGAGAGGCCCTGACGGTATTGGTACCTGAGGGCCAACTCATTCCAGCCTGTGTCAGCAGACCACTTTCTAAATTCGGCGGTGTAGTCTTCCACCGGCCGTCTCCCTTGACTCAAGTTGTGCAGAGTACCCTCTGCTGTGGCTGCACGTAGAGGATCGTCGTATAATTTCCCCATGTGGGTGAAGAAGGTGTCAATAGTGTCAAGTATTTGACTGCGTTGTTCCATTAAGGAGTGTGCCCATGCTTGAGGCTCATCAGAAATGAGAGAGATTACGAATCCGACTTTAACAGCTTCGGTCACAAAAGTTCTAGGTTGCAAGGTCAGATAAAGAGAACAGGCATTCTTGAAAGCCCGGTATTTCCGGCGGTCACCTGAGAATCGCTCGGGCATGGAGACCCGAGGTTCGGGATTACTCCCCATCATGGCAGGGCTTGCAGGAGCTTGGGCAGCAGAAGGTCCGGGTGAAGAGGCTTGGGCTGCAGCGGATGGACCTGGGGAACCGGCCAGTAGTTGGAGGTAGCCTTCCTGAAGCTTCTGGACTGCCTCTGTTAAGGCGGAGACCTGTTGGCACAGCGTCTCAAAGGGTGAGCGCGCCCTGTCGGTCTCAGACATCTGTCTGGCTTGTACTATCAGGACCTGTACTCACCGAGACCGAGATGCTGAGGGCGGCTCACCTTTGCGACCCTGTGCAGACCACTCCCTGGAGTTGGGACAGAGGAGGGACGGCACAAGGAGGCACCGGTGCCGGGAGCTGGTAGGCAGACCTGGTGCAGCTGACAGAAGCAGGGCAGGTGCAGAAGACTGGAGACAAGCGTTGGTCAGTCAGGAACTGGTAGGTAAGTCTGGTAGGGTCCACAGGAAACAGAGGCAAATCCGAGTCACAGGCCGAGGGTCAAGAGCAGGAGAGTTCAGAGGGAGTCCGTGAGAGCAAGCCAAGGTCAAGGGGCAGGAGACAACAGCAATCCGGGTCACGTTAGCCAAAGGGTCAGAGGTTCCAGGTGAGAGGAGAGTCGTCAGGAATTCCGGGTCAAAACAGGCAGGTATGGCAACAGGTAAACACATAGGAGCTGAAGACAAGCCAGCAACTTGTTCAGGGGATGAGGCCAGTTTAAATAGGAGAGTCAGTCCTCTGATTGGCCACAGAGCTGTCACGTGCACGCTCGTGCGCGCGTCCACGCACACGGCGCGCCGCTGTACCGCGCATGTGCGTGCGCATGCGCGCGCACATATTGCGCCCGGACGTGCGCCAGTGCCCAGTTGCCCCGCGCATGCGCGGGAGCTCAATGGAGCCGGGAATGGAGCCCTGACAACATGTAGCGCCTGTGTACTTTCAGTCCAGGTGTTATCCTAAATTTAGAGGGGGATGAGAGAGTTAGTTATCTCTCATCCAGGTAATTTGTGTAAATGAAGCCTCTGTTTCAGCTGGGCTATATTGTGTGTTCATTCTGTGTTCCTGAGGTGCTTTTCCCCCCCGGGGCGACAGGTGGCGCCAGTGGAGTCTAGGTTGCAGTGCCTCTTGCCAGCAGCCAATTGGGAGGGGTTTTCCCTCGCGGGGCATGCTGGGGGAGGATACTTTAGGAACAGACGCCATTCGGGGGGGTTCGTTTTCCTTCTGGTTCCGGGTGTGGCACCAACCTTCAGGGTGACCACACATCACGGGCCCCGGCGATATGCATACCTCCCAACTGTCCCGGATTCCGCGGGATCCGTCCGCAATTTAAAGTGTGTCCCGGGGTCCCGCGGACTAGACTAGAGTCCCTGAAAACAGGGCCCCCGGGCGCGACATTTGGTGGGGCGACATTCCGTGCCTCCATGTTTGTTTTGGTTTCCCGCCGCCATGTTTGAGTCCGGTGCCCTGTGATTGGGCGTATGGTGGTCATGTGCGGCGTGGGGCTGGCCTGTCAGCGATCGTCTAGAAGTCTTGCCTCCGCACATGACCGCTACACACCCAATCACAGTGCGACGGTACAGTGCAGTCATACACCATGGAGCGGGCTGCAGCAGGCCGATGGAGAAGACGGGGAGTCGGGACAGAGCGGTATTTGCACAGGTAGGAGAACCCCCCCCCCGCTGAACAACTTTGATCCCCGCCCAACAACTTTGACCCCTGACCCCCCCCCCCCACTCAACAACTTTAACTTTGGGACGTATGGATATGGCCTACCAGGCCGGGGCGCACATGCTACGCGGTGTTCTTAGTTCCGGGACCCTGATGGCCCGGAGCAATTGAAGCTATCGGCTGGGTCCCCAAATTCTGAGCAGAGATCCCAAGCGAGTTGTGCTGTTCGGTGGGGAGTCAGTCTGAGGAGAGCCAGAGAGGCTGGCGATCCAACAGGGCCTAGACAATCCATTGGGGATTTCCCTGATATTCATTTGCACCAGGTCTGTGGCAGAGACTTGTCTCTTTCTTCCAGTGCTCCGAGTGATACTCTGGCTGCCAGGTCGGTGTGAGAGGCCTGTCCGGGTACACTATACCCCCTCCGGCTGCCAGGTCGGTGTGAAAGGCCTGTCCGGGTACACTATACCCCCTCCGGCTGCCAGGTCAGTGTGAGAGGCCTGTCCGGGTACACTATACCCCCTCCGGCTGCCAGGTCGGTGTGAGAGGCCTGTCCGGGGAAACTATACCCCCTCCGGCTGCCAGGTCGGTGTGAGAGGCTTGTCCGGGTACACTATACCCACTCCGGCTGCCAGGTCGGTGTGAGAGGCCTGTCCGGGTACACTATACCCACTCCGGCTGCCAGGTCGTGAGAGAGGCCTGTCCGGGTACACTATACCCCCTCCGGCTGCCAGGTCAGTGTGAGAGGCCTGTCCGGGTACACTGTACCCACTCTGGCTGCCAGGTCGGTGTGAGAGGCCTGTCCGGGTACACTGTACCCCCTCCGGCTGCCAGGTCGGTGTGAGAGGCCTGTCAGGGTACACTGTACCCACTCCGGCTGCCAGGTCGGTGTGAGAGGCCTGTCTGGGTACACTGTACCCCCTCCGGCTGCCAGGTCGGTGTGAGAGGCCTGTCCGGGTACACTATACCCACTCCGGCTGCCAGGTCGGTGTGAGAGGCCTGTCCGGGTACACTATACCCACTCCGGCTGCCAGGTCGGTGTGAGAGGCCTGTCCGGGTACACTGTACCCCCTCCGGCTGCCAGGTCGGTGTGAGAGGCCTGTCCGGGTACACTGTACCCCCTCCGGCTGCCAGGTCGGTGTGAGAGGCCTGTCCGGGTACACTGTACCCACTCCGGCTGCCAGGTCGGTGTGAGAGGCCTGTCCGGGTACACTGTACCCCCTCCGGCTGCCAGGTCGGTGTGAGAGGCCTGTCCGGGTACACTATACCCACTCCGGCTGCCAGGTCAGTGAGAGAGGCCTGTCCGGGTACACTATACCCACTCCGGCTGGAGGGGCGACGAAAGTAAAGTGTCATTTTGAAGCAGGGCTGCTTCTGTTGGGCCTGAATCTGCAATTCTCCTCCTCACCCATCTTTCATCTATCTTCCTCAAGTTTACTGTTTGCCGTGTTGGGCAGAAATAAAAGCACAAGAAAGACACCGGCTGCTTGGACATTCCGTCATTGCTGCTCTCATCAACTACCCCTAGACGTCGGAGCCATAGAGTGTTAACGCCATCCCACTCTATAACCAACGGCTCCTCCGGGGGTAGCGATACACATATTAAATACATCTTCATAAGATTTCCACCACAAGAGAGAGAGAGGAGAGCAAAGAGAGAGAAAGGAGAGCAAAGAGAGAGAAAGGGGAGAGCAAAGAGAGAGAGAGAGAGAGAGGAGAGCAAAGAGAGAGAGAGAGAGAGAGAGAGAGGAGAGCAAAGAGAGAGAGAGAGGAGAGCAAAGAGAGAGAGAGGAGAGCAAAGAGAGAGAGAGAGAGGAGAGCAAATAGAGAAAGGAGAGCAAAGAGAGAGAGAGAGAGGAGAGCAAATAGAGAGAGGAGAGCAAAGAGAGAGAGAGAGGAGAGCAAAGAGAGAGAGAGGAGAGCAAAGAGAGAGAGAGGAGAGCAAAGAGAGAGAGAGAGAGAGAGAGGAGAGCAAAGAGAGAGAGAGAGGAGAGCAAAGAGAGAGAGAGCAAAGAGAGAGAGAGAGAGAGAGAGAGAGCAGAGAGAGAGAGGAGAGCAAAGAGAGAGAGAGAGGAGAGCAAAGAGAGAGAGAGGAGAGCAAAGAGAGAGAGAGAGAGGAGAGCAAATAGAGAAAGGAGAGCAAAGAGAGAGAGAGAGAGGAGAGCAAATAGAGAGAGGAGAGCAAAGAGAGAGAGAGAGGAGAGCAAAGAGAGAGAGAGGAGAGCAAAGAGAGAGAGAGGAGAGCAAAGAGAGAGAGAGAGAGAGGAGAGCAAAGAGAGAGAGAGAGAGGAGAGCAAAGAGAGAGAGAGCAAAGAGAGAGAGAGAGAGAGAGAGGAGAGCAAAGAGAGAGAGAGAGAGAGAGAGAGAAGAGCAAAGAGAGAGAGAGAGAGGAGAGCAAAGAGAGAGAGAGAGAGAGAGAGAGAGAGAGAGAGAGGCGAGCAAAGAGAAAGAGAGAGAGAGGAGAGCAAAGAGAGAGAGAGAGAGAGGAGAGCAAAGAGAGAGTGAGAGAAAGAGAGAGGAGAGCAAAGAGAGAGGAGAGCAAAGAGAGAAAGAGAGAGAGAGAGAGAGGAGAGCAAAGAGAGAGAGAGAGAGAGAGAGAGAGGAGAGCAAAGAGAGAGAGAGGAGAGCAAAGAGAGAGAGAGAGAGGAGAGCAAAGAGAGAAAGAGAGAGAGAGAGAGAGAGAGAGAGAGGAGAGCAAAGAGAGAGAGAGAGAGAGAGAGAGAGAGGAGAGCAAAGAGAGAGAGAGGAGAGCAAAGAGAGAGAGAGAGGAGAGCAAAGAGAGAGAGAGGAGAGAGAGAGAGAGAGAGAAGGAGAGAGAGAGAAGGAGAGAGAGAGAGAGAGGAGAGCAAAGAGAGAGAGACAAAGAATGAGAGAAAAGTATAGAGAGAGGGACCGAGAAAAAGAGGAGCGAGCAAGAGGAGAGCAAAGAGAGAGAAAGGAGAGTAAAGAGAGAGTAGGCTACAGTAGAGAGAGAGGACAATAGAGAAAGAGAGAGCAAGAGAGAGTAGAGTAGAGTGAGGAGAGTGTGAGAATGAGAGGAGAAGAGCATAGAGAGATAGGAAAGTAGAGAGAGTGAGCAGAGCAGAGAGAAAGAAAGGAGAGTAAAGAGAGAGTAGGCTACAGTAGAGTATAGAGAGAGGACAATAGAGAAAGAGAGAGCAAGAGAGAGTAGAGCAGAGTGAGGAGAGTGCGAGCATGAGGGGAGAAGAGCGTAGAGAGAGAGAGATAGGAAAGTAGAGAGAGTGGGGAGAGAGAAAGGAGAGTAAAGAGAGAGTAGGCTACAGTAGAGAAGAGAGAGAGGACAATAGAGAAAGAGAGAGCAAGAGAGAGTAGAGTAGAGTGAGGAGAGTGTGAGAATGAGAGGAGAAGAGCATAGAGAGATAGGAAAGTAGAGAGAGTGAGGAGAGCATAGAGAGAGAAAGGAGAGTAAAGAGAGAGTAGGCTAAAGTAGAGTAGAGAGAGAGGAAAATAGAGAAAGAGAGAGCAAGAGAGAGTGGAGTAGATTGAGGAGAGTGCGAGAATGAGGGGAGAAGAGCGTAGAGAGAGAGAGAGAGGAAAGTAGAGAGAGTGAGGAGAGCAGAGAGAGAGAAAGGAGAGTAAAGAGAGAGTAGGCTACAGTAGGGTAGAGAGAGAGGACAATAGAGAAAGAGAGAGCAAGAGAGAGTAGGCTACAGTAGAGTAAAGAGAGAAGACAATAGAGAAAGAGAGAGCAAGAGAGAGTAGAGTAGAGTGAGGAGAGTGCGAGAATGAGAGGAGAAGAGTGTAGAGAGAGAGAGCGAGATAGGAAAGTAGAGAGAGTGAGGAGAGCAGAGAGAGAGAAAGGAGAGTAAAGAGAGAGTAGGCTACAGTAGAGTAAAGAGAGGGGACAATAGAGAAAAAGAGAGCAAGAGAGAGTCGAGTAGAGTGAAGAGAGTGCGAGAATGAGGGGAGAAGAGCATAGAGAGAGAGAGAGAGGAACTTCAGGAAAATTCTTTCTGGGAAACATGGAAGAATATTGGCTCAGCACCCAGGAAAAACAACCTCCACATCCAAAATGGCGACATCTGGCTCAACTACTTTAAGGACCTCTACAAAAATATTCCAGAGGAGGCTCTAACTGTAGAACAAAAAGACATCATCAAAAGACTAAATGACATGGAGGAAAAAATTAAGGACTTCCAGAACCCCCTAGATGTACCGATTACACCACAAGAAATTGGGGAGAAAATCCAAAACCTGCAAACCAAAAAATCCAGTGGGATGGATGGAATCCTGCCAGAGATGATTAAACACGGCTCCCCAGAGGTACACGCTGCAATGTGTAAACTGTTCAATCTGGTTCTGAGTGCTGGTTACTACCCTACAGTATGGAACCAAGGCCTCATAACACCCATCCATAAAAGTGGAGACCAGTATGATCCATCCAACTATAGGGGGATATGTGTCAGCAGCATACTAGGGAAACTATTCAACAGTATCCTCAACAAACGGATCCTCAACTTCCTGACACAACACAATGTCCTCAGCAGAAGTCAGGCGGGGTTCATGCCAAACCATCGCACTACAGACCACATCTACACCCTGCACAGCCTCATCAAGAACCATGTCCACCATACAAAACATGGGAAGATATTCGCCTGCTTTGTGGACTTTAAGAAGGCATTTGATTCAGTGTGGCACCCAGGCCTGTTCCTCAAACTATTGGAGAGCGGAATAGGAGGGAAAACATACGACGTCATCAAGAGTTCATACACTGAGAACAGCTGCAGCGTAAAGGTGAATGGGAAAAGAACTGAACACTTTCGACAGGCCCGAGGAGTCAGACAGGGCTGCAGCCTAAGTCCAACCCTCTTTAACATCTACATTAATGAACTGGCAGCAGCTCTAGAATCCTCCCCAGCACCAGGACTGACTCTACATGACACCGAGGTGAAGTTCCTGCTCTATGCAGATGACCTCCTACTTCTGTCACCAACAGAGAAAGGCCTACAAGACAGCCTGGAAGTTCTGGAGAAATACAGCGCCACATGGGCACTACCAATCAACTCCAGCAAAACAAAAACCATGGTGTTCCAAAAGAAAAATACAAATCAAACAAAGAGCCCTTCCTTCACAATAAACAACTGCACTGTGGATGAAACCAACAGCTACACATACCTTGGCCTAGACATTACCCAATCAGGAAGCTTCAAGCCAGCCATAGAGGCACTAAAAGACAAGGCATGCAGAGCCTACTATGCCATCAGGAGACGGCTGTACCACCTAAAACCACCCGTGAGAGTCTGGATCAGAATATTTGATAGCGTCATCGCCCCAATTCTTCTTTATGGCAGTGAAGTTTGGGGTCCTGTCACCTACCCAGACCAATCCAAATGGGACCCCAGCCCAACAGAAATATTCCATCTGGAATTTTGCAAGCACCTCCTCCAAGTTCATCGGAGCACCTCCAACAGTGCTTGCCGGTCCGAGTTGGGCAGATTTCCCTTACTCCTCGCAGTACAGAAGAGGGCGCTATCATACTGGGACCACCTACAAAACAGCAGTCCCAACTCCTACCACCATCAAGCCTTACTGGACAGTAAGAACCAGTCCAAGCCGTGTGGCCTGCAACAACTTATTAACATCCTGTCTCCCCAAAACTCTCAACAATGCGGCCTGACAAAATCTCAAATAAAAATCATAACTTATAACTCCAAAGAAAAACATGTTGGAGAATGGAGACACGCAATAACAAACTCCAAAAAACTATTGATTTACCAGTCACTGCAGAGAGACTACAAACTGGCCCCGTACCTGGAGGTGCTACAAGACCCCAAAGAAAGACAGACAATGAGCCTGTACAGACTGAGCGCCCACAGCCTGGAAATGGAATTAGGGCGGCACAGACAGACCTACAAGCCCAGGGAGAGGAGATTGTGCCAGCAATGTGACCAGGGGGTCCCTGAGGATGAGGAACACTTCCTGTTACATTGCCCCAAGTACTCATCAGTGAGGGACACTCACTTCCAGAGACTCTCCGCTCTCATCCCGGACTTCAACTCTACAGAAGAGAAGAGGAAACTCCAAATTCTACTGGGAGAAGAGGAGCCAATGGCAAAGATAGCTGCCCAATATGTGACCGCGTGTCACAGACTGAGAGGGACATGAGAGACATTCCCCTTTTATATTACCCCCCCTTCCCCTTTATATTACATTACCCCCTTCCCCTTTTCCTTGCTTTGGCAATGCTAACATGTATTTGGTCCTGCCAATAAAGCTTATTTGAATTGAATTGAATTGAATTGAATTGAATTGAGAGAGAGAGAGAGAGAGAGAGAGAGAGAGAGAGAGAGAGGAAAGTAGAGAGAGTGAGGAGAGCAGAGAGAGAGAAAGGAGAGTAAAGAGAGAGTAGGCTACAGTAGAGTAGAGAGAGAGGACAATAGAGAAAGAGAGAGCAAGAGAGAGTAGAGTAGAGTGAGGATAGTGCAAGAATGAGGGGAGAAGAGCGTAGAGAGAGAGAGAGAGGAAAGTAGAGAGAGTGAGAAGAGCAGAGAGAGAGAAAGGAGAGTAAATAGAGAGTAGGCTACAGTAGAGTAGAGAGAGAGGACAATAGAGAAAGAGAGAGCAAGAGAGAGTAGGCTACAGTAGAGTAAAGAGAGAGGACAATAGAGAAAGAGAGAGCAAGAGAGAGTAGAGTAGAGTGAGGAGAGTGCGAGAATGAGAGGAGAAGAGCGTAGAGAGAGAGAGAGAGAGAGAGATAGGAAAGTAGAGAGAGTGAGGAGAGCAGAGAGAGAGAAAGGAGAGTAAAGAGAGAGTAGGCTACAGTAGAGTAAAGAGAGAGGACAATAGAGAAAAAGAGAGCAAGAGAGAGTCGAGTAGAGTGAAGAGAGTGCGAGAATGAGGGGAGAAGAGCAGAGAGAGAGAGAGAGAGAGAGAGAGAGAGAGAGAGAGAGAGGAAAGTAGAGAGAGTGAGGAGAGCAGAGAGAGAGAAAGGAGAGTAAAGAGAGAGTAGGCTACAGTAGAGTAGAGAGAGAGGACAATAGAGAAAGAGAGAGCAAGAGAGAGTAGAGTAGAGTGAGGAGAGTGCGAGAATGAGGGGAGAAGAGCGTAGAGAGAGAGAGAGAGAGAGAGAGATAGGAAAGTAGAGAGAGTGGGGAGAGCAGAGAGAGAGAGAAAGGAGAGTAAAGAGAGAGTAGGCTACAGTAGAGTAAAGAGAGAGGACAATAGAGAAAGAGAGATTAGAGTAGAGTGAGGAGAGTGCGAGAATGAGGGGAGAAGAGCATAGAGAGAGAGAGATAGGAAAGTAGAGAGAGTGGGGAGAGCAGAGAGAGAGAAAGGAGAGTAAAGAGAGAGTAGGCTACAGTAGAGTAGAGAGAGAGGACAATAGAGAAAGAGAGAGCAAGAAAGAGTAGAGTAGAGTGCGAGAATGAGGGGAGAAGAGCGTAGAGAGAGAGAGAGAGAGATAGGAAAGTAGAGAGAGTGAGGAGAGCAGAGAGAGGAATGGAGAAAGAGAGGAGAGTGTGTGGGACAGAGATAGGAGAGAGCGAAGAGCTGAGAGAGGGGGTGGAGTAGGGTGACCACATGTCCCGGATTGCCCGGGACAGTCCCGCATTTTGCAGGTCTGTCCCGGGCACATTCATTCCAGGATAATACAGTGTCCCGGAATGAAACTGACACAGCCACCCCCTCGCCAATCTGATGCCCCCAAAAAAGGCCGCCACATCTCCGCTTTACTCACCGACAGTACTTGTCCTGGCCGGGAATGCCTAGAGGAGCACAATCCCGCCCCCTGCTTGTGATTGGAGAAATCATAAATCCCGACTCTAGTGTCCAATCGTTACAGCACAAGCTGATTTTTGGGAAGGGAGGGTGTCCCTGATTGGTAGTTTGGAAATGTGGTCACCCTAGGGTGGAGGTGTATGATCCATGGGGGGTGAAATGGTGTAGAGAATCCCTCCAGTGCTGCTAACAGGAAGCAGAAAAGCAGCTGGAATTGGGATAAGGAGAGATTCATAACTCCACATTATAATAGATAATCACAGAGAAAGCTGAGGAAAGGGCTGTGTGGCGTCACATACACACCGAGGACCGACAGACCGGAACACTTTGTTCTACACTAACAATGGGGATGGAGATCTGCGGCTCCTGACAAAGATAAAATCTTCATATAACAGACTCTCCTCACTCGATGTCTCGGCTCCGGGTCGTGTCGCCCCAACATCTCATAATATTCCGATCGTTTGTTCATCAGAATCAGCAACCCCCCCTCTCCGGGGTCACTACTGAGACACAATACTACATCACTCAGTGTATCGCCTCAACCCCAAGAGCTCACCATCTATCAGGATACCTCTGTCTATGGGAAAACATTGAAGAGCCGTCATGTAAGTACCATTCTCTCCCGGGACAAAAACACGTTCATAGAGTTCTGACATTCAGCACAGTTCTCTGTACCAGAGGAGCTTACACTCCAATGCCCCCCCCCCACAGTAACTCAAATGCCCCCCACAGTAACACACTATTATTATTATTATTATTATACATTTAGTATATAGCTCTGACATATACCACACATTACAGAGTGGGGCAGGAGAGAAGAGTACCAGGGGGGACCGGGAGGGAACAGTACTGGGGGGGAGAGCACAGCACAGGACAGGGGGCCAGGAGAGAACAGTATGGGGGGAAGAAGAGCACAGGGGGGCCAGGAGAGAACAGTACAGGGGGGGGACACAGCACAGTTCAGGGGAGCCCAATAGAGCACAGTACAGGGGGGGGGGCAGAAGAGCACAGTACTGGAGGGCAGGTGAGCACAGTAGAGTACAGGGGGGGCAGGAGAGCACAGTAGAGTACAGGGGGGGCAGGAGAGCACAGTACAGTACAGGGGGGGCAGGAGAGCACAGTAGGATACAGGAGGGGCAGGTGAGCACAGTACAGTACAGGGGGGGGGGGAGACGAGCACAGTACAGGGGGGTAGGTGAGCACAGTACAGGGGGGCCAGGAGAGAACATTGCAGGACAGGGAGGCCAGGAGAGCACAGTACAGGGGGAGAAGAAGAACACGGTACAGGGGGGTAGGAAAGCACAGCACAGCACAGGGGGGCCAGGAGAGCACAGCACAGTACAGGGGGGCAGGTGAGCACCTTACAGGGGGGCCAGGAGAGAACAGCACAGTACAGGGGGGCAGGTGAGCACCATACAGGGGGGCCAGGAGAGCACAGTACAGGGGGGTAGGAAAGCAAAGCACAGGGGGGCCAGGAGAGCACAGCACAGTACAGGGGGAGAAGAAGAGCACAGTACAGGGGGGTAGGTGAGCACAGTACAGAGGGGTAGGAAAGCACAGCACAGGGAGGCCAGGAGAGCACAGCACAGTACAGGGGGGCAAGTGAGCACCTTACAGGGGGGCCAGGAGAGCACCGCTCAGGACAGGGGGGCCAGGAGAGAACATTACAGGACAGGGGGGCCAGGAGAGCACAGTAGAGTACAAAAGGACCAGGAGGGAAAAGTACAGGGGGCAGGAGAGAACTGTATAGGGGAGCCAGGTTAGAACAATATGGGGGGTCAGGAGGGAACAGTATAGGGGGGCCAGAAGAGCATAGAACAGTACAGGGGGGGACAGGAGAGCACAGAACAGGACAGGGGACAGGAGAGCACAGAACAGGACAGGGGGACAGGAAAGCACAGAACAGGACAGGGGGACAGGAGAGCACAGAACAGGACAGGGGGACAGGAAAGCACAGAACAGGACAGGGGGACAGGAGAGCACAGAACAGGACAGGGGACAGGAGAGCACAGAACGGGACAGGGGACAGGAGAGAACAGGACAGGGGGGACAGGAGAGCACAGAACAGGACAGGGGACAGGAGAGCACAGAACAGGACAGGGGGGACAGGAGAGCACAGAACAGGACAGGGGACAGGAGAGCACAGAACAGGACAGGGGACAGGAGAGCACAGAAAAGGACAGGGGGACAGGAGAGCACAGAACAGGACATGGGGACAGAAGAGCACCTTACAGAGGGGCCAGGAGAGAACAGCACAGTACAGGGGGGCAGGTGAGCACCTTACAGGGGGGCCAGGAGAGCACAGTACAGGGGGGTAGGAAAGCACAGCACAGGGGGGCCAGGAGAGCACAGCACAGTACAGGGGGAGAAGAAGCGCACAGTACAGGGGGGGTAGGTGAGCACAGTACAGGGGGGTAGGAAAGCACAGCACAGGGGGGCCAGGAGAGCACAGCACAGTACAGGGGGGCAAGTGAGCACCTTACAGGGGGGCCAGGAGAGAACAGCACAGTACAGGGGGGCAGGTGAGCACCTTACAGGGGGGCCAGGAGAGCACAGTACAGGGGGGTAGGAAAGCACAGCACAGGGGGGCCAGGAGAGCACAGCACAGTACAGGGGGAGAAGAAGAGCACAGTACAGGGGGGTAGGTGAGCAGAGTACAGGGGGGTAGGAAAGCACAGCACAGAACAGGATAGGGGGTACATAAGAGCACAGAACAGGACAGGGGGGACAGGAGAGCACAGAACAGGACAGGGGGACAGGAGAGCACAGAACAGGACAAGGGGACAGGAGAGCACATAACAGGACAGGGGGACAGGAGAGCACATAACAGGACAGGGGACAGAAGAGCACAGGACAGGGGGGACAGGAGAGCACAGAACAGGACAGGGTGACAGGAGAGCACAGAACACGACAGGGGGGACAGGAGAGCACAGAACAGGACAGGGGGGACAGGAGAGCACAGAACAGGACAGGGGGGACAGGGGAGCACAGAACAGGACAGGGGGGACAGGAGAGCACAGAACAGGACAGGGGGGACAGGAGAGCACAGAACAGGACAGGGGGGACAGGATAGCACAGAACAGGACAGGGGGGACAGGAGAGCACAGAACAGGACAGGGGGACAGGAGAGCACAGAACAGGACAGGGGGGACAGGAGAGCACAGAACAGGATAGGGGGGACAGGAGAGCACAGAACAGGACAGGGTGACAGGAAAGCACATAACAGGACAGGGGACAGAAGAGCACAGAACAGGACAGGGGGGACAGGAGAGCACAGAACAGGACAGGGGGGGACAGGAGAGCACATAACAGGACAGGGGACAGGAGAGCACAGAACAGGACAGGGGGGACAGGAGAGCACAGAACAGGACAGGGGACAGGAGAGCACAGAACAGGACAGGGGGGACAGGAGAGCACAGAACAGGACAGGGGGACAGGAGAGCACAGAACAGGACAGGGGACAGGAGAGCACAGAACGGGACAGGGGACAGGAGAGAACAGGACAGGGGGGACAGGAGAGCACAGAACAGGACAGGGGACAGGAGAGCACAGAAAAGGACAGGGGGACAGGAGAGCACAGAACAGGACATGGGGACAGGAGAGCACCTTACAGAGGGGCCAGGAGAGAACAGCACAGTACAGGGGGGCAGGTGAGCACCTTACAGGGGGGCCAGGAGAGCACAGTACAGGGGGGTAGGAAAGCACAGCACAGGGGGGCCAGGAGAGCACAGCACAGTACAGGGGGAGAAGAAGCGCACAGTACAGGGGGGGTAGGTGAGCACAGTACAGGGGGGTAGGAAAGCACAGCACAGGGGGGCCAGGAGAGCACAGCACAGTACAGGGGGGCAAGTGAGCACCTTACAGGGGGGCCAGGAGAGAACAGCACAGTACAGGGGGGCAGGTGAGCACCTTACAGGGGGGCCAGGAGAGCACAGTACAGGGGGGTAGGAAAGCACAGCACAGGGGGGCCAGGAGAGCACAGCACAGTACAGGGGGAGAAGAAGAGCACAGTACAGGGGGGGTAGGTGAGCAGAGTACAGGGGGGTAGGAAAGAACAGCACAGAACAGGATAGGGGGTACATAAGAGCACAGAACAGGACAGGGGGGACAGGAGAGCACAGAACAGGACAGGGGGACAGGAGAGCACAGAACAGGACAAGGGGACAGGAGAGCACATAACAGGACAGGGGGACAGGAGAGCACATAACAGGACAGGGGACAGAAGAGCACAGGACAGGGGGGACAGGAGAGCACAGAACAGGACAGGGTGACAGGAGAGCACAGAACACGACAGGGGGGACAGGAGAGCACAGAACAGGACAGGGGGGACAGGAGAGCACAGAACAGGACAGGGGGGACAGGGGAGCACAGAACAGGACAGGGGGGACAGGAGAGCACAGAACAGGACAGGGGGGACAGGAGAGCACAGAACAGGACAGGGGGGACAGGAAAGCACAGAACAGGACAGGGGGGACAGGAGAGCACAGAACAGGACAGGGGGGACAGGAGAGCACAGAACAGGACAGGGGGGACAGGAGAGCACAGAACAGGACAGGGGGACAGGAGAGCACAGAACAGGACAGGGGGACAGGAGAGCACAGAACAGGATAGGGGGGACAGGAGAGCACAGAACAGGACAGGGTGACAGGAAAGCACATAACAGGACAGGGGACAGAAGAGCACAGAACAGGACAGGGGGGACAGGAGAGCACAGAACAGGACAGGGGGGGACAGGAGAGCACATAACAGGACAGGGGACAGGAGAGCACAGAACAGGACAGGGGGGACAGGAGAGCACAGAACAGGACAGTGGGACAGGAGAGCACAGAACAGGACAGGGGGACAGGAGAGCACAGAACAGGACAGGGGACAGGAGAGCACAGAACAGGATAGGGGGGCAGGAGAGCACACCACAGTACCAAGGGGTCAGGAGGGAACAGTACAGGGGGGCAGGAGGTAACTGTATAGTACAGGGGGCTAGAAGAGAAAAGAATGGAGGCCAGGAGGGACCATGTAACGGCTACCCAAGTAGTGTGAGGGTCTCAGCCGTTGGAGACGTCCTTTTCCCTGGCAAGCTGCGATATGCAGGTACCGCCGGTATATCCCATCGAACGCCCTTCCAAGAAACGAGACGGACTGACTTTTAATGCCACATTTTTCTTCCTTATATCTGGTTACAAACTGTACAGAAACAAATGACACTCCCCCCCCCCAGGGGGGACTTCAATACACATCCTTTGAAACAATGACATTTCCTTGAGCCAATCAGCTGCTAGACGTTTTGGCTCCTACTTAGCTCGATCAGACAATAGAATTCAATTAACCTTTAAAACAATTATCACTCACACATAATCCCCATCAGCATACACCTCACAGGGGGCTGTTACCTACACAAAGAGAGTTCATTAGCTATGCGAAGGGTACATTAGCAATTAGCAGTGACAGAGACCCTTGTCCAGTTAACCCTTTGAGCTCAGAATACAATGTGGTACATCCAATTGTGACAAGCCATGCAGTTCCTTGTAGTCCTCCCTGCATGAAGATTATCGATGTCCCGGCAGCATGCATAGGTCTGTTACACTACTCCCCTTTTGTGGAACACTCTGGCAGACCCAGATTGATCCTTTTCGGATCAACTTGGGGATGTCCGGTCTGCTGTTAGGGTAAAAGTTCCGTTTGCCTGGACAGTCCGTCGGCCTTCCCATTGGCTTACCAGGTCGGTAGCTGATGGTGACGGTGAAGAATAGAATTCAATTCTGGAACAGTCACTTGCTTTGCTCTCTCAATGGCTCCCAAAACCTGTTGCTGATGCTCTTGGGACAAATACGGCACCACCTGGATGCAAATCCCATTTAATCTTTTGACAATTTCCGCCTGTTTGTGTATTTCAATGTTCAAGCCACGGGACATCTCATAATACGTGACATAGTGTCGGTGCATCTCTGATTTCTCACTGGCCAACTTGTCACATTCCCATTTTAGACTGTGATATTGTGCCGGATCTACAGTACATGTCGGGGAAGGTAGTCTTACCCGGTTCTCAGCAGCAAGTGGGTTGATTCCAGCAACGCGGGTGGTCACGGGACAAGCAGCAGCAGGTGTAGGTAAATAAGCCGAAGTCAGAGTGCCAATGTCGTTGCCCAGCACCACCTCGGCAGGTAGGTTGTCCATGATACCAACTGTGGTCTTTCCTGACCCGGCTCCCCAGTCTAAGTGCACCCGGGCGGTGGGTACGCGAAATACAGCACCCCCTGCGACCCGGACGGCAACTGTGCGAGTATACACGTTCTCTGGCTTTACCAGATGTTTTTGAATCAGAGTGATAGTAGTCCCGGAATCTCTTAGGCCTTGTGCTACTTGTCCATTCACTCGTACCTCCTGACGGTGATGCTGACGGTTATCCGGAGAGGCCGCTTGTATTGGGTCTGCCTCATACCAAATTCCCAGACATTCCTCAGGGCCCCCCTCGGTCTCCAGGCAGTGGGCCACAGAGGGACGTGATGGAGTGACCTCTGTGTTGGGTGTTGTGCGTCTCCAGTTGTTATTTGTAGCTCTCAAAGGGCAATAACGAGCAATATGTCCCGTGTCGCTGCAGTGATGGCACGTCACCCTAGGCGAATCCCGGGGGTAGTTGCTAGGCCCCTGAGGACGTGGTGGGACTGGAGCCCGAAACTCTGGGCGTGGGGTGACGGTTGGAGTACGCGGTTCTACCTTCTGAGCCAGCCGCATAGTACCCTGGCTTACTTTCCTTGTCTCCGCGTACTCATCTGCTAGCCGAGCCGCCTCGTTTAAGTTAGCGGGACGGCGATCTCGTACCCAGTCTTGTATGTCTGCGGCCAGGTCTTGGAAGAAATGTTCCATTAGGAACAGCTGCAATACTTCCTCCCCGGTGTTGGCCTTGCACCCTTGGACCCAAAGGGATGCCACCCTTTGTAACTGGTTGACCCATTCCATGTGGGAGTCCACAGCCATCTTCTTGGACTCCCGGAAGCACCGGCGGTAGGCTTCTGGCGTTACGGCGTATCGGGTTAGCAGCGCCTTTTTAACTTGCTGGTATTGTAAAATATCCTCTGGAGCGAGAGCCCGAAAGGCTTCATTGGCTTTGCCCGACAATTTCCCCGACAAAATAGTGACCCATTGGTCTGGTGGTACCTGGTGTAGTGAGCACTGCCTCTCAAAGTCCGCCAAATATCCATCGATTTCCTCCTCACTTTCTACAAAAGCTTTAAATGCAGTGAACGGTATTTTCTTTCCTGTAGCAGCAGGTGGGGGGGTAGGAACTGCAGGTGTAATGGGCTGTCTCGCTCTTACCAGTTCCAGTTCTTGTCCCCTCTTCGTTTGTATCTCTTCCCTTGCTTCCCGGAACAGCTGGTTTATTAGTTCCACGGACGTTTCTGGATACAAGGATAATCTCCGCTGTACAATCCCAGTAATTACATCTTCCTCGCTGACCGGTGCAAGGGGCTCCGTTCCTTCCATGGATCCATCCATTTCGTCCAGCCCCAGCAGGTCAGCTATCAGCTCCCTCCGTGGTCTGTTGCTCGCGCTCCTACCATGACTCTCCAATAGATCTTTTAGTGTGGATCTTTTCAGCCTGGCGTACTGCGACTCCATTCAGCACTTGCTCTTTGGATAAAAGGACCATCCCACCGCTGCCAACCAATGTAACAGCTACCCAAGTAGTGTGAGGGTCTCAGCCGTTGGAGACGTCCTTTTCCCTGGCAAGCTGCGATATGCAGGTACCGCCGGTATATCCCATCGAACGCCCTTCCAAGAAACGAGACGGGCTACGTTTGCAGAGTCAAGCAGGACTGACTTTTAATGCCACATTTTTCTTCCTTATATCTGGTTACAAACTGTACAGAAACAAATGACACTCCCCCCCCCCCAGGGGGGACTTCAATACACATCCTTTGAAACAATGACATTTCCTTGAGCCAATCAGCTGCTAGACGTTTTGGCTCCTACTTAGCTCGATCAGACAATAGAATTCAATTAACCTTTAAAACAATTATCACTCACACATAATCCCCATCAGCATACACCTCACAGGGGGCTGTTACCTACACAAAGAGAGTTCATTAGCTATGCAAAGGGTACATTAGCAATTAGCAGTGAAAGAGACTTGTCCAATTAACCCTTTGAGCTCAGAATACAATGTGGTACATCCAATTGTGACAAGCCATGCAGTTCCTTGTAGTCCTCCCTGCATGAAGATTATCGATGTCCCGGCAGCATGCATAGGTCTGTTACAGACCATATAGGGGTGCCAGGAAAGAACAGTATGGGGCCAGGACAAAACAGTGAAGGGGCCAGGGGGAACAGTGCAGGGGGACATGAGGGGACAGTACAGAGGGCCAGGAGGGAACAGTACAGGGGGGGGCATGAGGGAACCATAAAGGGGAGCCAGGAGAGAACCGTGTGGGAGGACAGGAGTAAACAGTATAGGCGGGCAAGGAGGGAACAGTATAGGGGGGTCAGGAGAGAACAGTACAGGGGGCAATGAGAAAAATGTACATGGAGCCCAAAAAAGAGACGTATAGAAGTCCAGGAGGAAACATTATAGTACAGGGGGGCAGGAAAGAAAAGTATAGTACAGGGGGGCAGGAGGGAAAAGTATAGTACAGGGGGGCGAGAGAGAAAAGTATAGTACAGGGGGGCGGGAGAGAAATGTATAGTACAGGGGGGCAGGAGGGAAAAGTATAGTACAGGGGGGCAGGAGAGAAAAGTATAGTACAGGGGGGCGAGAGAGAAAAGTATAGTACAGGGGGGCGGGAGAGAAAAGTATAGTACAGGGGGGCGAAAGAGAAAAGTATAGTACAGGGGGGCGGGAGAGAAAAGTATAGTACAGGGGGGCAGGAGGGAAAAATAAAGGGAACCCAGGAGAGAAATTGATAGGCCCTCTTAATTTCTCTCCTGGGCTCACTGACCAGTTCCCTCCTGGCCCCCCCTACGCGATGCTTTTCTCTCCTGGCACCCCTATATTGATGTAGCGGTACCCCCGTAGGGGCTGCTGAAAGCTCTGGTCCACCTTTCACTCTGCCCAGCCTGCCATTCCCTTCCCAATCACTTGTGGAAATGAACAATTCATGTTCTTGTTTTTTTTTGTACTTTTATTGAGGGATTTGAACTTGGATAGGGATGGGAATATATGGGATGCCCAGTAGAATTATAGAACAGTCAGTTTGGGACAGAACTCTTTGTACCAAACACTTCTCCAAACTCCTCCTGCACAACACTTGTTTGCAGACTATCACTCTCTCTTCCTCCTGCACAACACTTGACTCCAGGTACAGCAAGTACATGATTGGGCCCAACACTGACTCAGGAATTGCCATTTGTGGGCAGGGACCATGGGCCCCTTTTTATATAGTAGAATAGAAAGTATAGCCTAGAGAATGTACAGACCCCCCTTTCAGCACAGATGGACCCCCCTTCAGCACAGACCCCTCCATTCAGCACAGATGGACCCCACCCCTTCAACACAGACTCCCCCATTCTGCACAGACCCCTCCATTCAGCACAGACCCCCCATTCCACACATACCCCTCCATTCAGCACAGACCCCCCTTTCAACACAGATGTATCCTATTTAAGCACAGACCCCCCCATTCAGCACAGATGGACCCCCCTTCAGTACAGACCCCCGATTCAGCACAAACCCCCCTTTCAGCACAGGCGAACACCCCCTCCCCCCATCCCATTGAGTACCTCAGATCAGCCATCAGTGCAGCGCAGGCACAGCAGGTTCCCTCCCCCTGTGTACACATAAACACTGGAGGGGGAGGCAGCTTCACTCTGCTTGCTGTGCCTGTGTGACATCCGGCCTGGGACCGATCAGACAGCCCACGGCCGTGAGACTCTTCAACACCTTCTCGATTTTCCAGGGGGGGTCAATTGCCCCCCCTTGCCCTATGGAGCGGACGCCCATGACTGTTTACTAGATTTTTTGAGGTGTGGCTGTATCCCATTGTTCTATTGTTTCTGTCTGCCTTGGGAGCAACCTATTATGGGATGTATATGTGGATTAGCACCTAGTCACGAGGGTGGGATTTCTCCTGCCACCCTTCCTAAAGGCCGTCTGTGTGTCTCTTGTTACGGAATGTAGTTTACCCAAGATTTACACAAGAGACACACAGACCGCCTTTAGGAAGGGTTGCAGGAGAAATCTCCCCTTGTCTCTAGCTGCTAATCCACATATACATCCCATAATAGGTTGCTCCCAAGGCAGACAGAAACAATAGAACAATGGGATACATCCACACCTCAAACGATCTCGTAAAGAGAGGCCAAGCTCATACAATATTCCACCAGTCGGAAAGGTTGAATTAATTTATCTTCATATATTTCCTGAGGGATATTGTTCAGAAATGTTACTGTCCCAATTGAAAGAGCCCCTTCATTCTTTCAACACAAACCCGACATATAGAACCCTGGATAACAGGCGTAACACGAAATTCTGAGTCCGGTGTGGTTAGGACAGACCCGACTGGGGTTCTTGGTCACCCTGTGCCCCCAATAGAGACAGGGTCCCTAACACAAAAGAGGGGCTGAGGGAGCTGGGCAAGGATTTTCCAGAGCTCTCTAAGGTAAGTTGGGTTCCACAAGCCCCCCACCCAAAGTGACTCCCATCACAGGGTCACAACTCCTTTGGTCAACATCCTGCTTGTACACAAGATGACCAGGCCACATTCTCCTTGTGACAGACCCAAACGGGACAGGGGCTTTTGGAGAGGACTGCAGGGTGGCCTCTTGCCTACTGACTATGGGTCCTGGTTTTAAGGGAACACTACTCTTTGGGAGATATCTGCCTGGGGGACCCTTGCTTCAGATTCAAGTCCACATTTCCCCAAAACACACAGACTTTGCGAACTGGAGGGCCCATATACATATTTGGGGTCTCTATGCCCAAACAGGCAAAGACTGCTTTAGACTGTGAGACTTAGATCAGATGTTAATATGATCAGCTCAAATCAACCTAATACTAGGGCCTCCTGCTATAATCTGTTTATTAATATGTAATGTGTCTTTCTGTTAAGTACATCGCTCCCATTGTGTGCCTCCTAGGTGTGCATTCCCATTTTTAATTGAGTTAATTAAGTCACCTATTGTTTCTGGCTGTTGGCTAATTTGGCAAACTTTTGGAGGTTTCTACATTATGGTATCAGTCTGGTGTCAACTCTACCTCGTCATCCAACCATTGTGTGATGATTTGGGTAAACATTTGGTTTTATTGTTCATGTGGTGACTGACCTACCTTTGAAGTGTATAAAAACCTGTATTTCCTTTCAATAAACAGTCATACCTTTGGTTCTATCCCGACATCTTGTCTGTGTACGATGCTTGGGGTAAAGGGCTGGTATTAGCTCTGATTTTATGCTCTTACTTTCTCTTTCTTATCTTCTTGCAGCTGTGATCACCTGATAGGACCAGAATGAGGACATCGTCCAGAAACATGTTCTGCACATTGTCTGTATTTGTGGGCGTTGCTGTCATTTATTACTCCTACCATATAGAAATCAGACATCAGAAGACAAGATCTCAGGAACTTCCCATTGCCACAGACACCATCACAGCTCTGGATAATCGAACATTTATCATCTCTCCGTATTATGAGCCTAGACTTGGCCAATCAGTCCGGGTCATCGCCATCCTCCATGTGTCTGTGAAAGAACTCTACTGTATCTTCCATTGTTCCTCCAATCAGAATGTCTTCATCAGGGCACAAATAGATCTTCATGGTGACAGATTTGGGTTCCCGTATGGAACAGCAGATCTTCTATGTGCAGAACCTTCTGGGTGTGATTACACTTATATGTCTTTCTCTTCAACTATCTCCACAAATACAGGTCAGAGTATCCTATTTGAGGTCAGGAACCGTCCACCACAGCCAATCTCCTCCAATTTCACCGTCTGTATCTCTACTTTGTTTGGAAACTACAACAATGTCCTCCAGATGATCCAGAGTATTGAGATGTACAAGATTCTGGGGGCCTCTAGAGTCACAATCTATACAACCAACTGTTCCCGGAATGTAGATAAGGTGTTACGTCATTACATTGATGAAGGAACTCTAGAGGTGGTGCCATGGCCAATAGACCGCCATCTTCAGACATCGAAAAAATGGCGATTTTCCAAAGGACTCAAGGCTGAGATCGGATATTTCGGACAAACTGCATCCCTAAATGATTGTCTATACAGGAACATGTACAAAAGTAAGTTTGTTCTCCTCCATGACATTGATGAAATTATTCTTCCAGTCAAGGACTGGGACTGGTCATCCCTGATGGAGAATCTCCAGAATAAATTCCCAAATACAAGCGTCTTCCGCTTTGAGAGTCATCTCTTTCCCATTCCAGTCAACAATTCCGTATTTGACCTGTGGCCTCATGTTCCCGGGCTCAATATTCTCACTTACCGTCTCCGACACCCTAACAAGCCGAATAACTTCAATGCCCCCAAAATGATTGTGAATCCCAGAGACGTATTTCAAACCTCCATTCACATAGCTGAGACACGCAAACAAAAATCGTATATAGGAGAAGAGACGGCCATTCTCTTCCACTGTAAAACGAGGAACGATGACACCATCGAGGACCTCATTCCCGATGATAGGTTGATGAGATACAATCTGACCTTAGTGCCCAATGTAGATAAGGTGATCCAGAGACTTTTCCCTCAGCAATCTCCCCTCCCCCTGAAAATCCTGTAATGTAAAGACTGGAATTGTGTCTACATGACTCCAAACTCAACATTTATCAATGAGTTTATAAGAACTTTTGTTCAGAAGACCCTTGTTCTACAACCCCAATTCAAGAAATGTTGGGGCGTTGTGTAAAGTCTACATAAAAACAGAGGGCCAGATTCACAGAGACTTACGCCGACGTATCTGTTGATGCGCCGTCGTAAGTACAAATGTGCGCCGTCGTATCTATGCGCTGATTCTCTAAATCAGATACGCCTGAATTGTGGCAAGATACGACTGACGTAAGTCTCCTACGCCGTCGTATCTTGGGTGCATATTTACGCTGGCCGCAAGGGGCGCTTCCGTTGATTTACGCGTCTAATATGTAAATGACCTAGATACACCGATTCACGAACGTACTTGCGCCCGTCGCAGTAAGCTACGCCGTTTACGTAAGGCGTATGTCCGGCATAAAGATAAACCACCAAATAGCTGGTCTAAGTCGTGTAGGGTATGGACGTCGGAACTGCCGTTGGATTTTATGTCGTTTGCGTAAGTCGTACGTGAATGGGGCTGGGCGTAGGTTACGTTCACGTTGAAAGCATTGAGCCGACGTATCTTAGGGAGTATATGCAACGTGATTCTGAGCATGCGCCATTCATACAGCCATGCATTTACATGGGGTCACGATTCATTTTAATACACCACGCCCACTACCTGCCTACTTTGAATTAGGTGGGCTTATGCCGGCCTATTTACGTTACGCCGGCGTAAATATGGGAGCGAGTGCTTTGTGAATACTCAGCTTGCCTCTCAATGTTACGTCGGCGTATCGCATATGAGATGCGCTACGCCGGCTCAAAGATGCGCCGATGTACCTGAATCTGGCCCAGAATGCAAGAATTTACAAATCTCCTGAACCCAGATTGTATTCACAATAGAAAATACATCAAAAATGTATAATTTTAAGATAAAAATAGTCATTTTGACATTGATGGCAGCAACACATCTCAAAAAAGTTGGGGGAGGGCAACAAAAAGCTGACAAAGAAAAGTTGGAGGAACATTTTTGCAACTAATCAGGTGAATTGGCAACAGGTGGGGTTTTCTTGGAATTGGGGTTGTAAAGGGTGAGCTTGTGAATGTGAGCAATGTGAAGGGTCGTTATGAATGGACATTTATTGGATAGAGTTGTAGCGGTTGACGATGGCGTTGCGGACGTAACGTGACGCCGTGAGGGTGGGAGGTGCCGGAGCGCTCTATGGCAGCGAGGCAGCGTGTGTGCGGCGGGGATTCGAAAGATGCAGGAATCTGAGGGGATGTCAGAGCCCCGAAGCTAGCCCCGCGCTGCGCAGCGCGACCCTCCGCCAAGACCCAAAAGACCCCTGATGCAATCTGGAAGCAGGCGAACAGACGTCCGATTCCACAGACACGCTGCTCCGGGAGAGAACAGCGGAGGAAGACGGAGGAGGACGGAGCCGAGTGCGGGACGAGAAAAACAAGTCTAGTCGGGTCGGGTGAGACGCTCAGTAGAGCCGAGCAGGGTCGGTTGCTGCACCGACCCCCCCCCCCCCCTGCCCTCCAGCTATCTAGCCCAGACTGGGCTGACCCGGTTTGCATACATGTCAAACAGTAAGACAAATGCTGACAACCTGTGGCAGAGATCCATGAGGGAAAATAATTGATTTGTATGTTAATATGACACAGGAAAGATACGGAACCTGAAATTTAAAAAGGAACTGTAATTGATAAGATGGCCATATGGTGAAGCAGGTATTGATGTTCTTTTGTTGCATGAGGAGTAGAAATCTGCACTATTTGAAAAGCGGACACAGAATACAATATCTGCATACCATTGGTGCAGGATCCATAGGAGACTGTGAAATGCTGGTAAATTCTGGTGCTTAAGACGGGGGATACATTGAAAAAAAAAAAAAAGTAGGAAAGCGTCGCTTGGACCCGTGGCCTCTCTTGTTGTATGAACATTACTGAGAATAGACCTGTCAGTATATGAGGAACGGGAGGGAGGGAGGAAGATAAACCCCTAAACTCCTAAAAACCTCCAAATATCCCCCTATACACAAGGAGAGCATCCCCCTCTGTCCTTTCTCAGTGCTCTGTTGTTTTCTGCAGGTTTTTTTTTTTTTTTTTTTTTTTTTTCTTAGTGTTCCTATTATTTATTTATATTTGTTGCTGTGCTGATGCTGCTTGGTTGCCTACTCGCCTATCTGTGTAGCATTGTTACCTCTCAGAATATCCTAGAAAACCTCCAAATATCCCCCTATATACAAGGAGAGTGCTCCCCTCTGTCCTTTCTCAGTGCTCTGCTGGTTTTTGCAGATTTTCTTTCTTAGTGTTCCTATTACTTATTTATTTGTATCGGTTGCTGTGCTGATGCTGCCCGGCTGCCTACTCGCCTATCTGTGTAGCATTGTTACTTCTTAGAATATCCTTGTAGTAGGGAAGGGGAGGGAGACAGGGGAAGGAGAAGGGCAGGAAGGAAATCCCCTTAAAAAAAAAAAAAAAAAAAAATAATAATAAAAAAATAAAAATTCGCAAAACTGGGGAAGAGAATAAGACCCTCCAGCAATAGCAGGATGAATAGAACAACAACGAGGGGTGTTACCTCAAAACCAACTAAAAACAACTCAGGGAACAGTTCTATACAGCAATATATGACGCAGGAAGGGAGTCTCAAAAGCCCAGGGCTTGCAAAAAAGATTGATAAAAAGAAGAACGAAAGCAAAAAAGGAGTAAGTAGCATGGAAAGCTCTAAAGGTGAAATAACAATAGAAAGTGAGCAAGAGCTCCACAATTTGGAAGAGCAAGTCCAAGACATGCAACCGCCTACAAAGGCAGAGATGAACACAATGCTGCTGAGGATGGAAAATGTTATCAGGACAGAAATTAATAAAGTAAGAACGGATCTTGGCGGGCTCCGCGAAAGAGTGGAAGAGACTGAGAAAAAAATAGAGGAACAGGATCAGGAAATAAATTACCTAAAAAAACAAGTAAGGGCGCTGAGCGACAGCCAAAGATTGGCGGCATATAGGATAGAGGACCAGGAGAATCGCAACAGGCGACAGAACCTGAGAATTAGAGCGATAGTAGAAGAAAAGGAGGAAGACCTGAGAACTATCATGAACACAATATTCAACCCTCTGCTTGAGAGGCCTGTACAATCAAAGCCCCTTAAGATAGAGAGAGTTCACCGAGTAGGGAACCCCCAACAGATAGAGAGGTACGGCCCAAGGGATGTTATCGTGCGATTCAGGAATTATGTCGATAAAGCAGAAATCTGGGGAAGACTCAGGGGGAAATCCCTGAGATATAGAGACACTGAGCTACAAATATTCTCCGATTTGTCCAAAGAAACGTTGGCAAGAAGAAGACATTTGAAACCCCTCTTAGACTTAATGCGGGCACATAATATAAAATATCAATGGGGGTTCCCGGCTTGCCTCATAGGCATAAAGGGCAGTAAAACAGCACGACTTAGGTTCCCGGAAGAATTAAATGAATTTTGTCATAAAATGGATTTAACAGCCCCAGAGTTGCCGGACTGGGTGGACTAGGTGACCTTCTTATAGCCCCGAGGTTGGAGGGGCTGGATTGGGGGGAGGAGGTGGGGTGGAGAGCTGATGGAGCGCCCTAGAGTACCACCACTAGTGAGGAGCCGTAGGTGAAGGAGAGGAGACAACCTATAGCGGCTCTCAGGCCAGGAATGGGCCAGGATGGGGGAGGGGGGGGAAATGGGGGGGGGAGGGGAGGGGGGGATTTGGAGGGAGGAGGGAGGGGGGATGGGAGGGGGGAGTGGGGGGTGGGGGTTTGGCAGAGAGACCATCTGACTGACTTCACAAGAAAATATTCCAAACACTTAAAAAAAAAAAAAAAAGACATATGACAGATGTCAAGTTTCTCTCATATAATGTAAAGGGACTAAATTCCCATACTAAAAGACACAAAATTCTCTGTGAATTAACACAGTATAAAACAGATATTGCTTATCTTCAAGAGACCCATATTACTTTGGAATCCAATATAAAGCTCTACTCAACAGAATACCCGATATGGTATTATGGGGATACAATCTCATCGCGATCCCGGGGGGTTGCTATTGGATTCGCCCGTAGAATCCGATTCGCACTGGTGGATAGACAAACAGATCCGGAGGGGAGATTTCTGTTCCTGAAAATAAAACTGGGAGGAGAGATCTATACCCTAGCTAATGTATACGCCCCCAATGTAAACTCGGTTAAATATATTAGTAAAATCATGAGAAAATTAAAAGAATTTGAAGAGGGCCATGTAGTTTTGATGGGAGATTTCAATTTCTGTATGAGCCCAAGCCTCGATAGTACGTCCTGTGCACAGGGGACAAATCGTGAGCAATTAAAAATACTGATAAAACAAATGACACAAAATCAAATGGTGGATATATGGCGGATCCTCAATCCGAGGGCCCGCGACTACACGTTTTTCTCACCTGTGCATGGGACGTACTCGAGGATCGACTATGCCCTCGTAGACCACAGACTTCTGGAGAGGGTGATAGAAGCAAGGTGTGAGATCATGACGTTATCAGACCACGCCCCTATAACCTTAAAAATAAAAACTTCTATACAAAAAGACACTCCACCAGAATGGAGATTGGATGAGAGTCTGCTGGGGGACGAGGAGGTAGTGGAGAGGATACAGAAAGAGTTGGAATGTTATTTTCAGGAGAACGACAAGGAGGGTATCTCAAGAGCATCCCTTTGGGAGGCCCATAAAGCGTATATAAGGGGAATCTTTATTGTAGAAGGGGCAAGGAAAAACAAAATAAGAACGAGTAAATTAAAAACACTAAGGGAGGAGATATATCGGCTAGAACAGGAACATAAGTCACAGGGGCAAAAGAGGGAAATATTTCATAAGTTGAGTATAATAAGGGATGAATATAGAGCTCTGGCGGAACAAGAAACTAAGAAACATATAGACCGGACAGAGAGAGAAAGATACGTCTGGGGAAACAAACCTAGTAAAAATTTGGCCAGAATGGTAAGAAAAAAGAAAACTAGGAATTTTATAGAAAAAATCAGAGACAGGAAGGGTGACTTAGTATATGCGACAAATAAAATAGCAGAAGTATTCCGGAGCTACTATGAAGAACTTTACGATATCCAACAAAAGATCAGGTGCCCACGTGAAAAAATGGACAAGAGTAGGGAAATACTACAGTTAGCTAATCTCCCAAAATTAGAAGAAGAGGAGGTAGAAGAGATGGAAGGTTCAATAACGGAACAGGAAATAAGGGAGGCCTTAAAAAACACTCCTAAGGGGAAAAGTCCCGGGCCAGATGGCTTTACATCTGCCTACCTACAAAAGTTCAGTACCATCTTAATCCCCAGACTCTGCCAATACTTCAATGGCCTTGGAACTGACTATGAAATGAGTAGAGAGGCTCTAACAGCAACGATTACTGTGATCAAAAAAGAGGGAAAGGATAATACGACCTGTTCGGGCTATCGACCGATCTCACTCCTAAACGCAGATACGAAACTGTATGCAAAAATCTTAGCGGAAAGAATGAAGGGAGCGATGACAGCCATTATCCACCCAGACCAGGTAGGTTTTATACCTGGGAGGGAGGGAAAGGATAATGGTGTGAGGGCGCTCCTTCTCCTGGAGCAGATCAAAGAAAGTGGGACCCCCGGTCTATTCCTGTCGGTTGATGCTGAGAAAGCTTTCGACAGGGTAGACTGGGGATTCCTGATACAAACCCTAGAATTCATAGGAATAGGTCCTGGGATGATAAGGAGAATAAAAACCCTATATTTCCACCCGTGTGCAAGGATCAAAATTAACGGATCCTTATCCGCCCCTTTTGAGATGAAAAATGGGACTAGGCAAGGATGTCCCCTATCTCCCCTCCTCTTCGTCTTAGCATTGGAACCCCTCCTGGCAATGGTCCGACAAAACCCAGAAATCTATGGGGTAGAAGTAGGCGAAGACGAGCATAAATTGTCAGCCTTTGCTGACGATTTATTATTCTACATAAGTAGCCCAAGAGTCACCCTCCCGAAGTTAATAGATACCTTAAAACAATATGGCGAGGTCTCAAACTTTAAAATGAATACAACAAAAACGGAGATTTTGAATATTAATATCCACAAAGATGAAGAACTATATCTGCGGAAGAAATTTAATTTCTCCTGGCAAAGAGAGATAAAGTATTTGGGTATAAAAATGGCAAATACTTTGAAAAAAATATATAGAATAAATTTTATCCCCCTCCTAGACGAAATTAAAAGAGAAATTAAAACCATATACAATAGACCAATATCGTGGTTTGGGAGGATAAATGTGGTAAAAATGGTACTTATCCCCAAAATTTTGTATAAATTCCAAATGGTCCCAATCTATTTGCCTCCGTCATATATCAAAATAATTAACTCCCTTCTAATGAAATACATATGGAACAATAAAAAACATAGAGTCTCTGCCCAAATCCTAAAACGAACCAAGAAAAAAGGCGGCCTGGCTGTACCTGACATTAGATTATACTACAACGCTTCGGTCCTCACACGGGTCATAGAATGGGCTAAAGAGTCACAGGATAAAAGGTGGATAAGTATTGAATGCAACCTAGCGAGGGCACAGTTAGGGAGATTAATCTGGAACCCCCCACACTATAGAACCCTACACATGTCAACACACGCAATTACACATAACGCTTTAAGGATATGGGATCGACTACACAAACAATTAAAAACTAAATTCAACTCACCCCTTATAGATTTGAAAGAAAACGAATATTTTGCACCTGGGACTAAAGAGGTAGGTGGTAAGTGGATTAAAAATAGAACACAGTTAAAAGACATAACACTAGAGGGCAAAATTATGACCCTTCACGAAATTAGGATTGAAATGGAGGCACTCGGCGAGTGGAGATACCTTCAGTTGGTGTCATTCGTTAAGTGCCTCCCACACCCACTGAGGTCACGAGAGGAGTACACTACATTGGAACAGATGTGCAGTACCGAAAGCTCAAAAGGAAATATCTCCAAAGTATATAAATATTTACAGAAAATAGACGAGTCGGATACGCTAAACTACATACAGAAATGGGAGAGAGACCTAGGAGTTCCAAGGGGGAAGACGACCATAGGGAGAATCCTTAATTTGACTCATACTTCGGCGGTTGATGTAAAAACCGCCGAGATGAACTTCAAGTGTCTGACAGGATGGTACACTACCCCAGATAAAATGGCCAAATTCGGAGTAGGGGAGTCAGAGGAATGTTGGAGAGGATGTGAGGCAAGAGGAACGATGGCCCACCTGTGGTGGGACTGCGAAAAAATTAAAACGTTCTGGGGAAAAGTCTTGGATTTGATAAAAGAGATAACTAAAAAAGAATTAGAAAATAATCCTTGGATAGTCCTCTTTCATGGGGGAGAAACGCCAGTGAACGATTATAGGGGATCACTAATTCCGCATTTGTTGAACTCTGCGAAACGATTGATACCCCTAAAATGGAGAAACCCGGTAAGCCCGCAAATATGGGAGTGGATCGACTCTGTAGAGGGTACTTATAGGAGGGAGAAAGTAAAATACGGTGGCGAAAAGAACAAGGCAGGAAATAAGGAAATCTGGGAAACATGGATTGATTTTAAAAAGTCTCGGAAATACGCAGAAAATATGAGAGAGGAATAAGAATGCAGCAATATAGGAAATAAAAATACTAGGTGGAGTCGGGAGATGGTCTGGGAGGGGTGGGGAGGGTAGTGGGGGGGAGGGAGGGGTGGGAAGGGACTGGGATGGGGTGATGTGCCACGTTATCACGTAATGATAGCATGTTTGATCTCGTATATATGAGGAACGCTCTAGCCCGCTTAAATTGTTAAAGGGCTGAAAGAAGATATGTTTAAAAAAAAAAAAAAAAAAAAAAAAAATAATAAATAAACTACCACAAATGATGCTATACCTGAAATAGAGACGGAATTATGAATAAAATCATGAGCAGGTCTCTTGCTGTGGTTATGTCTGACGTGGAAAAAAAGAAAAAAAAAAAAAAAAAAAAAAAAAAAAAGAAAGAAAAAAAAAAAAAAGAGTTGTAGCGGTTGGTCGCTCAGACATCCATCCCACCCACTCTGTAGTCAATGAAAACCTCTTTTGCTTTGTTCTGTTATCTATTATACCCCAATCCCCCCTCTGTCCTTCTAATATACCCCAATCCCCCCTCTGTCCTTCTATTATACCCCAATCCCCTCTCTGTCCTTCTATTATACCCCAATCCTCCCTCTGTCCTTCTATTATACCCCAATCCCCCCTCTGTCCTTCTATTATACCCCAATCCCCCCTCTGTCCTTCTATTATACCCCAATCCTCCCTCTGTCCTTCTATTATACCCCAATCCCCCCTCTGTCCTTCTATTATACCCCAATCCCCCCTCTGTCCTTCTATTATACCCCAATCCCCCCTCTGTCCTCCTATTATACCCCAATCCCCCCTCTGTCCTTCTATTATACCCCAATCCCCCCTCTGTCCTTCTATTATACCTCAATCCTCCCTCTGTCCTTCTATTATACCCCAATCCCCCCTCCGTCCTTCTATTATACCCCAATCCCCCCTCTGTCCTTCTATTATACCCCAATCCCCCCTCTGTCCTTCTATTATACCCCAATCCCCCCTCTGTCCTTCTATTATACCCCAATCCTCCCTCTGTCCTTCTATTATACCCCAATCCCCCCTCTGTCCTCCTATTTTACCCCAATCCCCCCTCTGTCCTTCTATTATACCCCAATCCTCCCTCTGTCCTTCTATTATACCTCAATCCTCCCTCTGTCCTTCTATTATACCCCAATCCCCCCTCTGTCCCTCTATTATACCCCAATCCCCCCTCTGTCCTTCTATTATACTGGAAACCCCATTACAATGCCTATGGGGACTCTATATCAGGACTTCTGGTCATTCCATTATGGCCCCTTTGGAGACCCCCATTACAGTACCTAATGCCGCTCTCTGTCATAGCTTTAGCCTCCAGCCTGTCACTTTGCACACACACGTTAGTCCTTGCAGTTGGCTTTAATAAACCTTTGAAGGAGATGGGAGTGAAGGGCACATTGATTTATTCCGTGATTCTCCTCTATAAATTGATGAGCTGCATTCAGTTTTCTGTCCTAGCTGTAACCTTCCAGGCGTACGTTAGCCCTTGAATTTGTTATTTTTTTTTACATTTTGCCCTTTTAGTAACAAGTTTAGATTTGGGGATAAGTATTGATGGATGATTTATTTCTTCATGTAATGAATGGAGTTTTCTATTCAGAGGGATCCATTGGCTTGAGCAGGTAGTGACTGGTCTCTCCTTCATAAATTGCTGAGCCTGTTCTTTGTGCTCTCTGTAGACAGCCAGGGCCGGCCCTAGACATTGGGGTAGATTCAGGTACATTTGCGCTTTTTTTACGGAGGCGCAAATTTACTGCGCTGCCCTTGATTCACGGAGCAGTAGCTCCGTAAATTGCGTGGGCGCACCGGCAAAATGCCCGGCATAAGCGCGCGCAATTTAAATGATCCCCGTAGGGGGCGGGAATCATTTAAATTAGGCGCGTTCCCGCGCCGATCGTAGAGCCCATGTTCCGTCGGGAAACTTTCCCGACGTGCATTGCGGCAAATGACGTCGCAAGGACGTCATTTGCTTCAAAGTGAACGTGAATGGCGTCCAGCGCCATTCACGAATCACTTACGCAAACTACGTAAATTTGAAATTTTGCGACGCGGGAACGACGGGTATACGTAACATTGGCTGCCCCTGCTAATAGCAGGAGCAGCCTTACGCGAAAACCGCCGTAGGGAAACGACGTAAACTGCGTACGCATGGCTCGCGCAACGTTGTGAATCGGTGTTAGTATGCAATTTGCATACTATACGCTGAGCACAACGGGAACGCCACCTAGCGGCCATCGCAAGAATGCAGCCTAAGATATGCGGGCATAAGAGCCTTATGCTGCGCATATCTTAGGCTGCAGTCGGCGTAACGAGGTTCCTGAATCAGGAGCATTCGTTACGCTGGGGCAAGTAAGCAATTGCGCTGCGTAACTATGGTTACACAGGCGCAATTGCTTCTTGAATCCAGGCCTATGTGATTTACAATCCGCCGGTGCAATTTTGAGAGGCTAGTGCAGTATACACAAAGCACTTACCTCGAAACTTGCACCGGCGGATCGTAACTCCCCCGGCGGAATTAAAATTCCGCGGCTAGGGGGAGTGTACAATTTAAATCAGGCGCGTTCCCGCGCCGATTTAACTGCGCATGCGCCGCCGGCTAAATTTCCCAGTGCGAATGCTCCAAATGACGTCGCTAGGACGTCATTGTTTTCGGCGGCAACGTCAATTGTGGCCATCCGTATTCCAGACCGACTTACGCAAACGACGTAAAAATTTGAAACTCGGCGCGGGAACGACGGCCATACTTAACATTAGCTACCCCTCATATAGCAGGGGTAACTATCCGCCGGAAAAAGCCGAACGCAAACGGCGTAAAAAAAAGCGACGGGCGGGCGTTAGTTTCTGAATCGGCGGTTCTCCTCATTTGCATATGCAACGTGTAAAAAAAAGCGACGACACCTAGCGGCCGGCGGGAGATTACAGCCTAAGATACGACGGTGTAAGTCACTTACACCAGTCGGATCTAAGGGAGATCTATGCAGAACTGACTCTTATGAATCAGTCGCATAGCTCCGACCGTCGGATCTCAGAGATATGACGGCGGATCTCTTTGTGAATCTGGCCCCTCGTCTATATGCAAAAGGATATGACATACCACCATGTTACCGCTTCCCCATCATGGCACGCACCCTAGGGCATCCATGGGTGCAGTGTGTGCCAGCACAGTGGGCCCCCCACCCCTCAGGGCCTGTATGCAGTGAACACGTTGAACCCGTGGATGATATGCCACTGGCATAGGGCTGTATAGGGGTAGGCTAGGGCAATATATGGACAGGCTAGTGTTGTACATGGACAGGGTAGAGTAGTATATGAGCAGGCTAGTGTCCATCAGTGCCACCTCATCAGTGCCCATCAGTGCAGCCTATTAGTGTCCATCAATGCCACCTCATCAGTGTCCATTAATGCAATCTATCAGTGCCACATAATCCGTGCCCACAAGTTCAGTCTATCAGTGTCCATCAGTGCCCATAAGTGCAGCCTATCAGTGCCACCTCATTAGTGCCCACCAGTGCAGCCTGTGTCCATCAGTGCCCCCTCATCAGTGCCCATAAATGCAGCCTATCAGTGCCTATAAGTGCAGCCTATCAGTGCCCATCCGTGCCACCTCATTAGTGCCCATAATTGCCACCTCATCAGTACCCATCAGTGCAGCCTATCAGTGCCCGTCAATGCAGCCTTCTTAGTGCCCACCAGTGCAGCCTATCAGTGCCCATCAGTGCCACCTCATCAGTGCCCACCAGTGCAGCCTATCAGTGCCACCTCATCAGTGCAGCCTATCAGTGTATCTCAGTGCCATCTCATTAGTGTCCATTAGTGCAGCCTATCAGTGCCACATCATCATTGCTCAATGCTCATCAGTGCCCACCGGTTCAGCCTATCAGTGTACATCATTGCCACCTCATCAGTGCCCACCAGTGCAGCCTGTGTCAATCCATACCACCTCATTAGTGCCCATAAGTGCCACCTCATCCGTGCCCATCAATGCAGCCATGTCAAACAATTCATACAGCCAGTTTAATTGCACATTGCACTGGGGAGAAGCCGAAGGAGCTACCTGCCAGCCAACTCGCTTCCCTTCTGATCTGCTCCGGGGATCTCAGCACTGCTGCTCTCTTTGGACTCCCTTACTTAGCGGCACCGGCAGCCTCGATCTTCTCCTTACCATACATTGGGGCGGGGCCTGAGAGTCAGCAGCGCTCCCAGCCCCTCCACCTCCCCTGCACCCTGAGCCTCGATCTTCTCCTGACCATACATTGGGGCGGGGCCTGAGAGTCAGCAGCGCTCCCAGCCCCTCCACCTCCCCTGCACCCTGTGAACTACAGCTGCCCCAGTGTTAGTGGCATTGTGGGGCAGCATGGGCTCCAGGGGCAGTTGTTTTTGACCCCAAAACAGTGACCAGGGGATTTGCCCCGTATTAAAGACGGCTCTGGCCCCTCTTAAAGTGCTGATGGGGTCCCATGGACCCAGAGGGATCCGAGGTAGGAGTGACCATGTAGACAGCAGTCTGTTCCCTTGATGAGGACGAGATCTCTAGGAAATGCTTACAAGAGCTGCAGACAGAGACGAAGCAATAATACTGGCAGCATGTGGATGTGGCCCCTCACTTCTGTCATCTTATAATAAGGGTTGAGGGGCCACTTTAGCATGACCTAAGTGTGCAGCTTAACAAGGAGTGAGGGCCAAACAAATGAGGTCCAGAATGGGGGGGGGGGGTCTGACTGAGCACCCACTAAGTATCACAGTGAGGGATTAGCCTCTTTCCTGCACTCTGATTGGACAATCTCTTTACTCATTGAAGACACATTGTAACAAGTTACACTGAGGAGAGATAAAAAATATTTTATGGGTCTTTTACTTATTGGATATAACCCCGCCCACATCGGGACAACCCATGAAAACAGGAAGCACAGGGTGGCAAATATGGTACTGAGGGAGCAGAAGGGCATTTGTTAGAGGCTCCAGCCTATTGGCTGTGGGTGGTTTCTGGAATTGAAGCACAGAGACCCGGGTTGGATTCCCACCAAACTGCTGGGAATTTATATACAACGCTCCAGCTGTGATGGCGTCCCATGACCAGAACTACTGCGCTGTCTAAGGGCCATGACCAGAACTCCTGCGCTGTCTAAGGGCCATGACCAGAACTCGTCATAAAGAATAATGTAGACATAAGAGGGTATAAGTACACTTTATTAGACATTTTACATCTTATGTTCAATAAACGTTCCCAACGATGGAGAACCTGCAGAAGGAGAAAAGAAGGAAGTCATTAAAACATTAATTATCAGGGTACAAACACTGCACTACTGCTATGTCCGAGCTACTCGGGTGACTTATAGAAGCCCAATCACACTACATATAATCTTTTATGATACCTCGGTACATCGCATGAAGCCACCTGTAGAGGGTCCAAGCCAGCATCTCTGAAAACCATATATCAGAACTTCTGGTGACCCCATTATGGCTCCTCAGGAGACCCTATATCAGGACTTCTGGAGACCCTATATCAGCACCTCTGGAGACGCTATTATGACACCTCTGGAGACCTCATACTGGCACCTCTGGAAACACCATTATGCACCCCTGGAGAGCCTGTTTCAGTCCCTCTTTGCCTCCATTTTGGCACCCCTGGAGACCCTATATCAGGACATCTGGTGACCCCCTTATGGCATCTCTGGAGACCCTATATCAGGACTTCTGGTGGTTAGGTCAACTCTAGAGAACCTATAGCAGCACCTCTTTTACCTCATTATGGCACCTCTGGAGACCCCATTACAGACCCAATATCATGACTGCTGGTGACACCATTATGGTACCTCTGGAGACCCTATATCTACATCTCTGGAGACCCTATTACAGGCCCTAGATAAGGACTTCTGGTAATACCATTATGGCACATCTGGAGACCCTAAATCAGGACCTATAGTGACCACATTATGACACCCCTGGAGACACTATATGAGGACATTTTTGACCTCATGATGGCATCTCTGGAGACCCTATATCAGAACCTCTGGAGACCCCATTACAGACCCTATATCAAGACTGCTGGTGACACCATTATGGCACCTCTGGAGACCCTATATCAGCACCACTAGAGATCCCATTACAGCACCTGTGGAGACCCTATATCAAGACTTCTGGTGACACCATTATGGCACCTCTGGAGATTCAATGTCATCACCTCTAGTGACCTTATTATTGCACCTCTGGAGACCCTATATCAGCACTTCTAGTGACCCCATTAGAGCACTTTTGGAGATCCTACTACAACATTTATGGAAACCCTATATGAAGACTTATAATGACCCAATTGTGGCACTTCTGGAGACCCTGTATCAGCACTTCCGGAGACCCAATTACAACACCTATGGAGACCCTATATCAGGACATCTGGTGAACCCATTATGGCACCTCTGCAAAACCTATATCAGCACCTCTATGACCCCATTATGGCACCTCTGGAACCTATATCAGAAATTCTAGAGACCCCATTACAGCACCTATGGAGACCCTTTATCAGGATTTCTGGTGACCCCATTATTGCACTTCTGGAGACCCTATATTAGCACCCCTGAAGACCCCATTATGGCAGCTCTGGAGACCTCATATCAGCACCTCTGGACACCCCATTATGGCACCTCTGGAGTACCTATATAAGCATTTTTCGAGGCCCCATTACAGCACCTATGGGGATCCTATAGGTGAGCCCATTATGACACCTCTGGATATCCTACATGAAAACCTCTACTGACCCCATTATGACACCTCTAGTTACCTCATTATAGCACCTCTGAAGACCCCATATCAGCACCTCTGTAGACCATATTATAGCACCTCTTGGCCCCTACTACCAGAACTTCTGAAGTCCCTATAAAAGCATATATAGAGAACACCTACATCACCTCTGGAGACAGCATTGTATCACCCCTGGAGTACCCCAACCAGCACTTCTGGAGATCCAATAACAGCATATATGGTAAACCCGTACTGACACTTTTGGAGACATCATACAAGCACTGCACTACTGCTATGTCAGAGCTTTTTTGGGGAAAATCAACGCTACCTCTAATATAAAAAAAAAATCAATGCAAAAACAATTAATATTGCACTCACTCACGTGCAAACAGTAAAAAAAAAGCATATCCATAAGTCTCCAGCAGGTGGCAGACTTCCAGGTGGACGATGATGAGACAGCAAGGGGGTTAGCTGGAGACTTATGGATAAGCAAGGCTGCCCCCTGCTGGAGACTTATGAATATGCGTTTTGATACAGTTTACAAGTGAGTGAAATATTAATTGTTTCTTCTGTACATTTTTAATACATGTTTTATAAATGCTACACTGAGATATAAGAGCTTTTCTCTCTTTCTTTTCCTTTTTGCTATTACACTGATTGGATGCTAATTGATTGGATAATCTTAAGCTGATTGTACCATGTATGGTGATCGACAATCTAACATGACATCGCAGTGATACCTACACCTCTGGAGACCCAATACCAGTACCACTGGAGACCCCAAACTGGCACTGCTGGAAACACCATATCAGCGCCTCTGGAAGCCCTATCCTGGAGTCTTCATAATAGCACCTCTAAAGACCCTAGAGCAGCACTTCTGGAGACACCTCAACAACTCTGGAGACCCCCATATTGGAAAAAATGGCACCTATGAAGATCCCGTACCAGCAACTATGGAATCCATACAGACACCATATGGCACCATAGAAATCCCATAACAGCCCCTCTAGGAACTCTATACTGACAACTCTGGAGACTCCATAATTGCACCTCTGAGGACCCTATTATAGTACTTCTGGAGACCCCATATCAGTACATCAGGATGGCCATAATAGCACCTCTGGGGACCTCATATCAGCACCTATAGTGACCCCATAAATCAGAACTTCCAAAGACCCTATAACTGCGGCAATAGAGACCTAATAATGGCACCTTTGAAGTTCCTATAACAGCATATCTTGACACTTCTGGGGACCTCATATTTACACCTTTGTAGACACCATTTGGCATTTCTAGAAACCCTATAGTAGCTCCTCTGGAGCACACATTGATACCACTTAAGAACTTAAATTTACACTTAGAGAGACCTCTTATAGAGACTCTTTGGAGACCTTATTCCGACACCTCTGGAAAACCCATCACAATACTGACACCTTTAAAGACCCCACACAATCATGTCTGAAAACCCAGTACATACAATACTAGAGACTGTGTACTGACACTTCTGTAGACACCAAAAAAGCACATCTAGAGACCCCAAATTGAAACCTCTGGAGAGCCTATATCAGTACCCCTGGAAACCCCATGATGGCCCCTCTGGAGGCCCCATATAAGCAGATCTGACAACCCCTTATTGGCAACTCTGGAGACCACATAATGCTCATAATGACACCTTTTAAGAGACCCCATTATGGCACCTCTGGAGACCCCAAATCAGCATCTCTCGAGACTCTATACAGACAACTGTAGAGCCAGTATAACGGCACCTCTGAAGACCCCATGCCAGCACCACAGGAGACCCCAAAAAAGCACCTCGAGAGACCCCAAAATTTAACTTCTGGAGACCTCATATATTATCCCTGGAAACCATATACCAACAAGTGTAGAAACTCTATAATGGCACCTCTGGAGACCCCATAACAGCCCCACTGAAGACCCAATAATGACAACTCTTCAGACCCTGCATCAACATGTTTGGAGACCCCATGCTTATAGTGAAATATATAAAAACTGTAAACTGAAGTGTTGCACCACTGCCAAGAGGTCCAGATACAACTTTATTTCAATAAAGGTCAGGGGGACAATTCAGTGGGTAGACAACACATTTTGGTGGACTAAAAATTACCCCTTTATAAGGGCTTGATTGGAAATATTGTGAAGGGACTAGAAGTGAACTGGACTGTGACAGGATTCACTTTGGGTGGGGGGTTTGTGGAACTCAGCTTATCCTGGAGAGCTCTGGAAACTCTGTGTCCAGCTTCCCCGGACCCCTCTTATGTGTAGATCATATTAGTGTCTCTAATAGAAGCACAGGAGGAATAAAAACCCCACTCTGATCTGTGCTAGTCAGATTTAATGTTGTATATATGTATATATTTTGTGTTGTCTCATGCTGTTGTGGACTCTTTGCTGTGATGGTTTGGGGTGTGACTGTATTCTATTGTTCTATTGTGGCTGTCTGCCTCAACTATTATGGGATGTGTAAGTGTGTTTGCTGCGAGGAAAGAGGGAGGGGAATTCCTCCAGCAGCCCCCCCTGCTGATAAGACTGTTTACTGAAGAGAAGTTTGAACACACCTGACCTGTGTGTCCATTGTCATTGGACAGTTTAACCCGCCCTGAATCCAAAGGTGGGGGGGCGAGAGTCTCTGAGTTATTTATCTGTTGTGTCCATGTGTGATAATAAATCAGTTTGTTGTTTACCCCTCTACACTGTGTTGCGGCTGGTGACTGGGTGGGCTGGTTCTGGTTAGTGGATAGTGCTGGTTCTGGACAGAGGAAGCATTGATGGCGGACATAGTCCTGTTTGAGGATAAGGGTTCGTCACATGGACCTTTAATGGTATCTCTTCCAGTGTGAATATTGTGTAGTACAGCAAAGAGATAAAATGATCACATTCAACTTACCTTCAGGTAACACCTTCATCACTGGCAGAGACTAGGGATGTAGGTATCATTATTCCTCACATTTTGAGGCTCCCACACGGGACGGGTGGCACATGATCTGCTCCAGGCTGATCCTCCTGAATTTATCATGTAGGTAGTCTCACTCAGATGCTGCACATAGTGGTGGTGTTATGGCTGTCAGCCATATTGTGCGAAACTAGAAATACAAATTGTAATGTGTCACATGGGAAGACTGAGAGACTCACACAGGACAATTTATAGAGCACTTACCGAATAAAAACTCAACAGGTCCTTCACACGAAGTGCATATTACAGATCAACTCAATGGTCATTTTGCAGCTGAGGGAAGGAGAATCCTGAGCACATCATCAGTCAGATGTACAGTAGATACAATGTGTAGCGTTCCCGCCAAATATACGAGTGCCCTGATATTGTAAAGTCGCCTATGAAGGCTTTTTTGGCAGATCTCAGGAATAGCTGCAAGCTGGTGGGTCCATAAATATGGATTGTGACCAAGGGGGACTCTTTAATTTTAGGAGCAGCAGGGTGCTTCCAAATAAAGAGTCACACTTGGGAAAAAAGGGGAAACTCAAGGACCAGCTTAGCAATCAGATGATGTTTTACAACCCTTTAATTTGCTACCGCCAGGCCTTGACTAGCGTTTATTGCTGGTGCCTTATGGGTGTAGAAGGAAACTCATGGGTGTAGAAGGAACCTGAAGGACCAGCTTACCAATCAGATGAGGTTTTACAACCCTTTATTTTCTACCTCTAAGCCTTGACCAACAGTTTTTGCTGGTGCCTCATGGACAGAAGGAAACCCATGGACAGAAGGAAACTCATGGACAGAAGGAAACTCATGGGTGTAGAAGGAAACTCATGCGTGTAGAAGGAAACTCATGGGTGTAGAAGGAAACTCATGGGTGTAGAAGGAACTTGAATGACCAACTTACCAATCAGATGAGGTTTTACAACCCTTAATTTGCTACCGCCAGGCCTTGGCCAGCAGTTTTTGCTGGTACCTCATGGACAGAAGGAAACTCATGGGTGAAGAAGGAAACTCATGGGTGTAGAAGGAAACTCATGGGTGAAGAAGGAAACTCATGGGTGTAGAAGGAAACTCATAGGTGAAGAAGGAAACTCATAGGTGAAGAAGGAAACTCATGGGTGTAGAAGGAACTTGAATGACCAACTTACCAATCAGATGTGGTTTTACAACCCTTTATTTTCTACCTCCAAGCCTTGACCAACAGTTTTTGCTGGTGCCTCATGGACAGAAGGAAACCCATGGACAGAAGGAAACTCATGGACAGAAGGAAACTCATGGGTGTAGAAGGAAACTCATGCGTGTAGAAGGAAACTCATGCGTGTAGAAAGAAAACTCATGGGTGAAAAAGGAAACTCATGGGTGTAGAAGGAACCTGAAGGACCAGCTTACCAATCAGATGAGGTTTTACAACCCTTAATTTGCTACCGCCAGGCCTTGGCCAGCGGTTTTTGCTGGTGCCTCATGGACAGAAGGAAACTCATGGGTGTAGAAGGAACCTGAAGGACCAGCTCACCAATGAGATGAGGTTTTAGAACCCTTAATTTGCTACCGCCAAGCCTTGGCCATCGTTTTTTTCTGGTGCCTCATACACATCAGATTGTCATCTAACCCAGCCATATCTGGTTGAACTGGAAGATGCCAATCTAATGTGCGTCCATTGAAACCCAAAGCTGGCTGTACTATGGCCATCATCCTGCCAAGGTTTTCTGGCACCGAAACAAATGTACAATATCCATTATCACATACCAGATCCACCACAAACTCAATGATAACTTGAGCACAATTTCCGCTAATTATACGGGAAGTTCTGCAGAGCCGCACAGTAAAATCACCTTTAGATAGGTGTATTTTTTTATTCTAAAATAAAATATAAAAAATCAGTTTTTACTGACCTGTGACCACACACACCTCCGTTCCGATCCCTGGCCTCCATCAGTCGCCTCCATCAGTGTAGTCTTGGTGCAGAACGCCCTTCTGTATAATAGCACTGAAGCCTCCTGTGAGTCAAGAGTCATGTGACTTCTGCCACCATGCAGGTCATGTGATCTTCCCAGCTATTTGTTCAATTTTTTTCACCTCATTTTATAATATTTTTCAATTCTCTATATGGAGAGATGTGACAGGGGTCACTTTGGGTGGGGGGTTTGTACAACTCAGCTTGCCGTGGAAAGCTCTGGAGGCTCCTTGTCCAGCTTCCCCAGGCCCCTCTTATGTGTACGTCACCCTGTGTCTCTTATAGGGGCACAGGATGAATGAGAACCCCCACCATGATCTGTGCTAGTCACACTCAATGTTGTATATATGTATATATTGTGTGTTGTCTCATGCTGTTGTGTACTATTTGCTGTGATGGTTTGGGGTGTGACTGTATTCCATTGTTCTATTGTGGCTGTCTGCCTTAACCATTATGGGATGTGTAGGTGTCTTGCTGTGGAGTAAAGAGGGAGGGGGGATTCCTCCAGCAGCCCCCTGCGGATAAGACTGTTTACTGACGAGAAGTTTGAACATGCCTGACCATGTGTCCATTGTCATTGGACAGTTTGACCCGCCCTGTTTTCCAAGGGGGGGGGGGAGTGTTTTGAAGTGAGATATCTGTGTAACATGTGTGAAAATAAAGGACTGTTGAGGTGTTGTCTGGTGACTCGGGGGGGGGGGGGGGGGTGAGAGTCTTGGATGGTGCTGGTTCTGGACAGAGGAAGCATTGACGGCAGACCAAGTTTTGTTTGAGGACGAGGGTTCGTCACAAGAGGCATCAATGCATCTGCTTTTCAGAGGACAGGTCCACTTTTATGTATTATCTCAAACAACTATGTCGGCGTTTAAAAATGTAAATCATAACTTTTTTTTTTTTTTAATATCGATTTTTCTTCTTTATTGTCCCGGCTCGATCGCAACGCATATTATAAATGGTTCCCATTGGTTGTTATTAGGAGGTTGAAGGCAACGACGGACAAAGACAGACAAGGACAGGAAAACAATAGAAGACACATTGTACAAACTCTTGGGTGACCCGCCATATAACGTACCATAACCCATATAAAACACCAGCCAAAGAAGAGTACCTGTCTATTGCCTCCTTTTCATTACATGCAGACAAGGATAGTACTGAGGTCACAGGCAGAGGCGGCTCTCTATTCAGGCAAATTAGGCGGTCACCTAAGGCCTCGAACTCACAGGGGCCTTGCGACCACCTAATTTACCTAATGTCAGCACCATCGGATCTCTCTATCACCCCTCTCTCTTTCTCACTCCCCCACTCTCTTGCATTGGCTGCATATGTCTGATGGGTGAGGAGGAGGGTGCCCTGGAAGTGGTGCTGATCACCTGTGTGCTAGATCCGTGCATTTTCTGCAGCCTCACAAAGCCTAGAGCCGCCTCTGGTCACAGGAGAACAATATAAGACACATTGAAAGAAAAAATGGTGACCAGCCATATAATGTACTATCACCTATATAAAACACCAGCCAGTGAAGAGTACCTGTCATTTTTCCATTACATGCAGCCAACCAGGGTTGACATCTCTGAGCCCCCCCCAGCATATATTAAGTTGGCACCCTTCTGTCTTTTAACCTTTAATAAAGCACCCGCATCCTCGTGCTGAGGTGAGCCAATCAAAATCTAGATCTGCCCCGGATCCAGCCAATTTGTGGGCAGCCAAATATCACCCAAACTTACCAGGCAGCCGATAAATAAGCCCAAGTAGAAGTGAATTGTGGGAAAGGTTTGGACCGCATTGCACCGGTGTAATGCCAGACTCAGGGTTAGGTTAGGAGAAAGGACGGGGTTATCGATCATGTGATAATTTTCAGGGTTCGGGGGTTAGAAGATTGTTTTGAAAGGGTTCCTGGCTCACCACATAAGGAGGCACTTAGATCATATGGAGCAATACCAAAGGAACCTAGTGCTGGGGGCTGGGCGGGGCCCGTTTTGGCACCCATTTGTTGGCTGTCTATAAAGACAGTTGGGCTCTGCTCTTACTGTTGTGAGTTACCTCTGATCTTCAGGTCCAGTTGGAGTTGTGTGACCCCCATGCTGAAATACTGCGATTCCTTACACTGCGGAGACAAGAAAGAGGAATAAATCATCACTGGGGGGCCAGGGGGGCACAGAAAGTATGGATTTTAAGCATTGCATCCTAGTGGCTAGAAAGGAGACTTTGACAATACGGAGCACCAAACGCCATAGACTGGTTTCGGCATGTGATAAAGTGGTTGTCAACCACCAATCTCTCTGGATCTACTGAAGGTTCTGGAGATAAAGGAACCTGTGTTCTGAGAGAAATGCATGGGCTGTCATTGCTGACTTCCTTTCGAAAATGCTACCTGCTGGGCTGTCTCTGGCTGTAATATTTTCTCCATCACTAATATAAAGGCAAACATGGAGCCAGTGAGGTCAGGGGACGCTCAGAGGTCCAAATAAGTGAGCAGATTGAAGCCAGAGGTAGGGGGATCACATTTGTTCTGACAACATAAGGAATGGGTCACAGAGGAGTAGGCGGCAAAGCAGGGGCAGGGCTAACTGAGGTGAACCAAACAGTGGGAGGAGCTTAAGGGGTTATAATTTAATCAAACCGTATCCTACTCTGCTCTGGGTCAAGACATTCAAGACGCTCTGCCTCACGCACAAAATGTACACAGGGTAACGCTTCTCAATACTTAAGCGAGAAAATAAAACCCTACGTCACCAAGTGCGTGCTCCGGTCAACCAACCAAAACCTTCTCCAAATTCCTAAATCCCGCTACAAATCTAAGGGAGAACGTAGATTTTTGGTCCAAGGACCACGGCTCTGGAATGCTCTACCCACTACCATCCCCATGGAAGAAAACCATCGGGCTTTTAGGAAAAAACTATAGACCCACCTCTTCTGAAAGACCAGTACGACTCTGGATACCAAGCGCCTTGAGGCGATTAAGTTTGCATTTGTTGCACTATACAAGTTACTCACTCACTCACTCACTCACTCACTCAAGAGTGCAGGGGTCAGGAGTAAGAAATGCACAGGAGTGTGCAACGTAGGGGTCAGAAGTAAAAGTAATCTTCAAAGGTAAGAAGCAATGGCGGCTGGTGTTTTTTTCTTAGGGGGGTGACAAACGATCCCCCCAAAGGCCACCCCCCCACACCCCAGTGGGTCGGTTCGGGTCACGGACGGCAACCAACACCCACCCCAGTCGGTCAGTCATGGGGGTCACGGGCGAGACACCTACCCGTGTACATGACTTTTACTCCAGACCTCCACACTCTGTATATGACTTTTACTTCTTACCAGGGGCCCCGCACTTACCCCTCGGGTCGGTCAGACAGTAGGTCGCATTTACCCCATCTACTGGACAGCGTGGCGGGCAGCAGCGGTTTCTCTCCGGGCTCTTCTCTCTGGCTCATTCCTGGCTTCCCCTGTGTCTCCTCCCCCTCCTCCTGGTGGCCAATTCGATTGGATCTCCTTTTGGCCAATCGGGCGACATGTCTCACAACCCGCTTCCTGATTGGCCGGTACGGGAATCAGCGTTACAAAAGCAAATATTCATTAGCTATTGTCACACAACTGGGTGAAGCACAGTGCTCTGCACCCAGGGCCAACCCTTTTTTGAAGCCTATTAAAAGCCTCTGGCTCTAATCACGTGCTTAAAACCCCCTCCCATTGGAATCCATGCATCTGTCGCCTTGCATATAGATCATGCACCCCTAATGGATGGGTTGCCCCTAGTAAGAAGTAAAAGTAATGTACAGAGTTTAGAGGTCTGGAGTAGGTAATACAAAGAGTTCAGAAGTCAGTTGGGCATACTGTCCCCTTCCTGTGTTCAGTCACATGTGGGGGGGGGGGGGGGGGGGTTACAGCATTCATTGGATGAGGAGACAGTGGGAAACATTGCAGCTGTAGCACATTGTAGCAGTGCAGCTACACAGGAATTCCCTGTTGCGCACTCACCGCGGTGCATTCTTCTTCACTCTTCAAACAAAGCCGGACGTCACAGAACAGATATACGGTGGCAAAATTCGGGAACTGCGAGGGGCTGATCTCCAACCTGACCTCTGTGGAGTTCCCATTCTGTAATATCCGGGTCACGTTGTCAGTGGCACACCTACAGACAAGAAAAGAGGTCAAGAAAATGTATGCGATGTGCAGCCTGACCTGTAACACCCCTATTCACATGGGGTGACCAAAACATTGGCCCAAAAATTTGGGCAAATTTATAAGTTGAAGGCCGAAACTAAATGAAGATCCTAGACCTTGCCTCATCCTGACAAAGCAATCAATGTCCAAATAAATCAGGTCTACGTAACTCTCTGCTCACCCCTTGTATGATTTTTCATGTGACATCAAGATCAGGTAGACCTTTTTTGATGTTGATATTGTGTTGCCCTCTCTATGTCAATTGTAAATTTAGTAGAGATAGTATAAAATTTGGGCTTAAGAAGAGAGTATACGCCACCCAGCCCATGTCCCTGACGAAGTCAACAGATGTAACGCGTAGGGCGGAGCTGAGATGACTCAATGGCAAAGGGTGGAGCTCAAGCATGTTCTTAGAGGACCAGCAGTGGTGGTGTCTTCCAGTAGAAAAGAAGAAAATGCAATGATTAAGCACAAGTTGTATGTGAAACGCATCTACATGACTGCTTTTTCGGTGTCTTTGGTGTCATCACTGTGATTTCCAATAAAGTTTTTTTGGAACCCCTGGATGTTCTTCTTTTCTTTAAATATCCTACGGAGGTGGGCCGTGGCTAGCACTCCTATCAGCCTCACAAAGCCTAGAGCCGCCTCTGGTCACAAGAGAACAATATAAGATACATTGTAAAAACTCTTGTTGACCAGCCATATAATGTACCATCACCTATATAAAACACCAGCCAGTGAAGAGTACCTGTCATTTTTCCATTACATGCAACCAGCCAGGGTTGACATCTCTGAGCCCCTCCCCAGCATATATTAAAGAGGAATTCCACCCAAAAGTGGAACTTCCGCTTAATCCACTCCTCGCTCCCCTTACATGCCACATTTGGCATGTATTTTTTTTGGGGGGGAGTGGGGGCTTCAGGAGGAGTGGGACTTCCTGTGAGTGGATTATCCCTGGCTGTGTGCCATCCTGTGAGTGGATTATCCCTGGCTGTGTGCCATCCTGTGAGTGGATTATCCCTGGCTGTGTTCCATCCTGTGAGTGTATTATCCCTGGCTGTGTGCCATCCTGGGAGTGGATTATCCCTGGCTGTGTGCCATCCTGTGAGTGGATTATCCCTGGCTGTGCGCCATCCTGTGAGTGGATTATCCCTGGCTGTGTGCCATCCTGTGAGTGGATTATCCCTGGCTGTGTGCCATCCTGTTAGTGGATTATCCCTGGCTGTGTGCCATCCAGGGAGTGGAGTATCCCTGGCTGTGCGCCATCCTGGGAGTGGATTAACCCTGTGATCACCAGCGCTGTGAGTAGAGCAAACTCTGTTCTTGTGTGTCCAAGACTGGGAACGGACTACCCCTATCTGCCAAAACTCTGGTATTTCTCTTGTTTGGCCAGCCTGACGCGGATTACCCTTAATCCAGCATGGACTCTGCTACCCCGCTGTGCATTTATACTGTGTTATGAACTCTCGTTTTGCCCGGCTTTGATAACTTCTACCTGACTGTGTGTTAACCTCCTCTACCGTTAAATAAAAAGCTTTGTGGGTGCTCCTACTCTCCGCGTGTGTCTGTTCCACCTACATCTCCGTCACACTACCTTGGGTGACAATGCTGCTTCGCTATAAATACAGTGTAATGGGTGAGCATTGCCCCCCTAGCACACAAAATGGGTTATGTGGGTACTCAAGAGGAGTATGTCCACCTTATAAGCTTCCCTTGCTCAAGACATCAGTGTAGGGCAGGGATCTTAAACTAGTGGCCCTCCAGCCATTACGAAAAACTACAAGTCCCATCATGCCTTTGCCTGTGGGAGTCAAGCTTGTAACTGTCAGCCTTGCAATGCCTCATGGGACATGTAGTTTTGCAACAGCTGGAGGGCCGCCAGTTTGAGACCCCTGGTGTAGGGTGAAGAGAAGCATAAGACTCTTTATTCAAACACAGGCACAAAGAGATATACACTCAAGGGACAATCCCCCTTCTTTTAGTATAATGACAAAGGCGGGGCAAACTTCATCTCATAACAAGAGACACACAGGTACATTCAACTTTTCAACAGTTGGTTGAAAATGCGGTTCGAAAAATGTTCAACTTTTCAACCGCCTTATCAGCAGGGAGGGCTGTTGGAGAAATCCCCCCTCCACTCTTCACCCTGACCCCCAGTCTACATGCTAGAAACACATAACTCCACAATACACAGACAATAGCAGGAGGCCCAAGTAGCAGACTGTCCGGCTCCTACATTGAAGAACAAAGAACAGAGGCCAATGTAACCAGCTCTTTCAAAGAACATGTATAGTTCAGAATCAAACAATCCAGGAATAGTCTTCTTATATTTCCTGAGGGATATTGTTTAGAAATTATACTGTCCCAAGTGAAAGAACCCCCTTATTCTTCATTCATCCACATATATATAACCCGTGAACAGGGGTAGAAGGACATGCTGAGTCCGGTGTGGTTGTACGGTGAGATGGGTTAGTGCAGACCTGACTGGGTTCTCGGTCACCCTGTGCCCCTAATAGACACAGGGTAACACACATAGGAGGGGCCGGGGGAGCTGGACAAGGAGTTTCCAGACCTCTCTAAGGTAAGCTGGGTTCCATCATGGGCCCTCCACCCAAAGTGACTCCCGTCACAGGTCAAAAATTAATACTATTTTCATCACCACCACATATAATAGCTGATAAGCTGAGATATATTATATTTTTAAAGAGTGGTGCACTATGGGTAGTTTCTTTGGGTATCGTTCATTCTTATAGACATAAAAGGACATCAGACTCTGGGGGTGTGGCCTGCGCATGGCCGTGTGAGGGTGCAAGTTAGGTGAGCTCCCGTCCTCCTCCACAGCTCCTGGAGTAGTCTGTAGCTCCTGATGTAGCGGCATAGAACGGCGTTTTTATGACTGCCCCCCTACGCTGACGAGGAAGCATTGCCTTACCACTGTACAGCCGCAGAACGGAGGACCGCGACTAAGGACGACAGCGCGGGCTGTGCTGGACTTGGGTTTGGAACCCGTGGGCTCCCGTTGATGGTGATGCAGGCGTGAGTCACGTGGACGCAGTGAGAGGAGAGGAGAGGACGTAGAACGAGTGGAGCGCACGCCGCTCCATAGCTTGGAGAAGCGGGGCGCTGAGGGGTCCAGGGGGGACTCCCCATACCGAGCAGGCGCCTGCACACATCAGCACACGAGTGTATGAGCCCTATATACCGAAGAGATATAAGAAGGAGAGGCAGGGAGAGGGTCACATAGGACGCCTAGAGGCCCATTGAATGGTGAGAGGACGGCGACGAGACAAGCAAGGGATGCACTCTGGTAAACAGCGGGAGAGCCGGACATCTCGCAACGCAGCCTCTGCAGCGCAGATATATACATCAACCAACATATCCAGACCCACGGAACAACAGGAGATCCAGCGGTATTTCCCTATAAAACAGGGGGGGGGTCGCCTCTCCGAAGGTAAGAGTGAAACGCAGACCGGGAAGGTGCAGGCTAGTGGTGGCCTTAAGATGACTGTACCCCAACATGCAATGACTGCTAGAACAGACGTAGAGGTCTTACAAATTGCACCGCAAGGTTCCCGTAGATCCACAGCATTGCCTGCCATGTCTGAGGCTACAATATCCCCCCCTCTGCAGCAGACTGGAGAGCTGAAAAATGAGATGGATATTTTGAAAACTTTAATTCAAGCTCTCCCTACCAGGGCTGATATTACCGATTTGATCTCAAAGGTAGAGGAAGCACATGCCAGGGACTTTGAGGGGGTCCGGAATGAATTACAAAGTCTGGAGGCCCGGGCATCAATAGGGGAGAGTGGGTTGAAGGACCTGGAAGAACGTGTAGGGCTACTAGAAAATGAAAAGAGTATACAGAGGGATATCTCAGTCTCCCTGCAATTACAATTAGAAGAGCTCCAGGACAGGAATCGCCGTAACAATATTCGAATACGGGGGGTTCCAGAACCGGTAGACCAGGAGGTATTGCAGGACATGGTTGAACAAATTTTACAGAATTTAATGAAAGAGCCTTCTCCACTAAAATACGAGATGGACAGAATGCACAGAGCACTGGGCCCCAAATCAAAAGATAATAGTCGCCCTAGAGACATTATCTGTCGATTGCACTATTTTACACATAGAGAGGCGATCCTACGACAGGCGTGGGAGGTTGGCTCAGTTGACTTTCAGGGGGCGGCGGTGAAAATTTTACCGGATTTATCCAATGCTACCCTACATCGAAGAGGGTTATTGCGCCCAATATTGGATCGAGTGAAAGCCTGGGGGGGGTCATATAGGTGGAGATTCCCCATATCAGTGCTAATTAGGAAAGGGCAGTTATCGTTCTGGCTACGTTCAAGAAATGATCTCCCGGCCCTCTTCATATTTTTGGAATCAGATCCTTTTGTGGTACCTGACTGGCTGCAGCTGAACCCCAGAACAGCAGCCCTTCAAAGAGACTAGGAATCCAGGATTGGACCATAATAGTCTAGGGAAGGCTTTCTCTCTTTTCCGGGACCCCTTCTCTTTTCTTATTTTTTTTTTCCCTGCCGGATTTTTTTTTTTTTTTTGAATATTTCTGGATAATGTGGTCCGCTCCCCCCCCCCTCGGGGGGATGGGGAGGGGTAAATATAAGTAAATTTAAGCTTGATTGTAGTTAGATGGAAAAGGGACTGGGACTAGACAATCCGTATAAATAGTCTGTGTGAATTTGGCCCGGATTGAATTATACAGGAAAGTTTTTCGGTTCCCCCTTTTTTTTTTTTTTTTTTTTCTTTGGGAGAGGGCCCTTTGGGGGGGGGGTTTGAGTTTATACCCTAAAAGTGTGGGGTAAAAATTTGGGTCTGGGGAGGGGGGGTTTACATTTGAGGTTATAAAGCAAAGTGTTTTTTTTATTTTTTTTTTATTTTTATTATTATTCTTTTTTTTTTGGGGGGTATTGGGAGGGAGGGGGGGGGGGTTTGGGGGGGGGGGGCACTAGGGGTAGAATATGAAATGGCTCTAGATCTAATATATAGCACATGCTAACAAATGTTAATAGAAGATAGTTCTTTTTTTTTGAAGAATGCTATATCCCCCCTTTTTTTTTTATATTGCATGAAGTATGACATATGATGTATGATGTATGATACTGGTTTTCTTTTGCACCCCATGGGGGTTTTTTTTTTTTTTGTTTAGGTTAATTGTACTTAGGTCCTGGACCCAGGAAGGGGGGGGAGGGAGGGTTGTTTTTTTTTTTTTTTCCAGAGATATCACGGTGGACACAGAAAGGGGAAGGGAACGGAGGGGGGGAGGGGGGTATCATAGTGAAGTTACCCACCCAGTCAACAGGGAGGAGGAGGGCACCTGAGGGGTTAGATTTAGTATAGGGGTATATAGGGGGAAGAGAGGGAGGCTCTATGGCTCTTTCCTTCCCCCCTTTATTTTTTTGGGGGTAGGGGGGGGTTTTTTTTTTTTTTTTTTGGTTGTGGGTTTTTTGTTTCTTTTTCTCAGATACCGATTTTCCAGTTCAAGTGATTGAACGGGTCACCAGGAAGTACACAAGAAGGGCACAGGTATATATGGGGGGGGGTAGATAAAGGGGAGGGATATGGGTGGGTTCCAGGAGAATGAGAACGACCGGGGGGTTAAGGACGAGTAGTTAAGGAAGAGGGAAGGAGGGAAGGGGAGAGACATATTAGACTGTTAGAAGGTATTTTGCTTTAACTCCCCTAACCCCCCTCCTAATATTGCTTGATAAGTTAATAATGTTAACAATGTTATGCTATGAGATGTAATGTCAATATGTCAATTTTACTGCTGGAAGAGAGCATGCTTATGTTTTGGTAATTTTTTATTTTTTTTGGAAGGGGGAGATTCTAGATGTTTTTAACTATTTTCAACTATTATCACCTTAAATACTGGAAGGTGATCTGACACGAAAGGGGTGTTGTTTTTTTTTTTTTTTTTCTTTCTCTACTTCTCTCTCTTCCCTCTTCCCTCAGGGGGGAGGGAGGGAGGAGGGGGGGATGAGAAAGAATTTTTTTTTTTTTTTTTTTAGGAAAGTAAAAAGGGGGAAAGGGGCATAAGATATGAATATAGAGTATTATAGAGTCGGCGGAGAGTCAGTGGAGAAGATAGGAAAGGAAGGGAGAGGGGAGAGGGGAGGGAAGAGAGAGAAGAGGAGGAACAATTTTTTTTTTATTGTTTTTTTCCTTTTCTCTTTTTTTTTTTTTTTTAGGCCTAGGGGTTCTACGGGAAGATTATGCTTGTAGGATGGGATTAATTTCCTAAGTATTCTAAAGTATTATGAATGGGGGATGGAAGGAGCTGGGGAGGGGGACGAGGAGGTACTCTCGCTGGGGGATGCGCAGGTAAAACTTCCCCTGTTAGGCCAACACTCATAGGGGTTAAGAGTGTCAAAGCAGTTGCTTAGTGATATCTTTGGAAGGAGGGGAGGGGGCCTACGTTGCCTCCCCACCGGACATTGATATCTGGTTAGACTAGGGGGGGGGGGGTTTATATATTTACCTTTTTTTTTTTTTTTTTTTTTTGGGCGGGGGGTGGTTGTGGGGTTTTTTTTTTTTTTTTTTTCTTCCCCTCGCGGACCCACCCGACTCATTGGTTAAGGATAACGAGATACACTATCTAGGGCTTCACAGCAGCTTGGTGATGGACCCTCTAGTGGTGATATCAATCAATGCTAAGGGTCTAAATATACCAGGGAAAAGGAGGGTTTTATCACAGGACCTGAAGAAGAGGGGGAGTAACATTGCCCTGATACAGGAGACCCACTTTAGGACGGGGGGACCGCCCTTTCTTACAAGTAGACTGTTCCCGTGGGTGTACCACGCGACGAACCCAGAGGCCAAAAAGGGAGGAGTTTCAATTTTAATTTCAAATAACACCCCATGGTCATTTTCAGAATCACTAGTGGACCCAGGGGGACAGTTCTTAGCGCTGAAAGGGACTATAGCTGGCACGACAATAACAGTGGCCACCTTCTACTCCCCCAATACACAACAAGATCAATTTCTAAGGAAGTTTCTGGATAAACTTGCAGATTTCCAGGAGGGCCAGCTAATAATGGGAGGGGACCTGAACATGCCACTGGATCCACAGGTAGATACATCGACTGGGGGATCCTCAGTCTTGGGGGGTACCCGGAGGAGAACTCAGCATATGTTACAGCAAGCGAGGCTAATAGATGTATGGAGGCTGATGCATCCTGGGGAACGAGATTACTCCTTTTATTCCATCCCGCACAAGAGCTATTCCCGGATAGATTATTACTTTATCCCACATAATCAGCTACATTCTGTAAAAGAGGTCGGAATAGGAGAGATTACATGGACAGATCACGCTCCAATTTTTCTGAGATATGCATTGGGAGACTCCCGGCCCCCGGGGTCCGGGCTATGGAGACTGAATGAAAGCTTACTACAGGAGGAGAGGGTAGTGGAGGAGGTGCGGAGGGAATTAAAGTGGTATTTTGAGACAAACGAGACCCCAGATTGTGACGTAGGAGTGGTTTGGGAGGCTCACAAGGCGGTGATAAGGGGGGTTCTGATGAAGCACGGGGCAAGGATAAAAAGGGAAAGGGAGTTAAAGGTAACAAATTTAACGACCGAGATCGCAAGTCTGGAAGCAAGACATAAACAGAACCCTAACCCAGAGATAGAACGGGACCTACGGGCGGCTCGTAGACAGATCACAGAAATTCTATTATATAAAGCAAAAAGAGCAATCCAGAATGGTAGAAGGCAGAACTATGAATTTGGGAATAAAAGTGGGAAACAACTAGCTGGCTTGTTAAAGGAACAGCAGACTAAGACTTATATCCCAATGATTCAGGGTACGGACGGCGGGAAAATTGTGCTACCCAGAGAGATAGCAGGGAGATTTGGAGACTTTTACGACTCTTTATATAATTTACAAACAAGCCCGCAGGACCAGGTGGAAATGGAGAATTATATAATAGCCTCGGGCATCCCGAGTCTTACACCAGAATGGATGGATATACTACCCAATACTACAAAACTTTCTTGCCAGAGCTTGGCGTATTTATGGTAAAAATGTTCAATGGACTAGGGGATTCAGGTACATTTCATAGGGATTCACTAAAGGCGGTGATAACGGTTATCCCCAAAGAAGGAAAGGACCCCTCCCAATGCGGGAGCTACAGACCAATCTCGCTGCTGAACGAAGATCTGAAGCTCTTTGCTAAGATTGTGTCAGGGCGGATACAACAGCACATACCAAGGCTTGTTCATAAAGATCAGGTGGGATTTGTGCAGATGCGGGAGGCCCGAGACAACACGGTTAAGACTATGAACTTGATCCACCTGGTGCGTACCTCCCGAACCCCATGTGTCTTCTTAGGGACGGATGCAGAGAAAGCATTTGACCGGATAAACTGGCAATTTATGTTTGCAGCTCTGAGACACATGGGGTTCGGTAGGAGGATGTTGCAATGGATTGCAAGTAATTACACACACCCAGTGGCTCAGGTCAGAGTAAATGGAATACTCTCACCCCCTTTTAAACTTTCTAATGGGACAAGGCAGGGATGCCCGCTGTCACCGCTTTTGTTTGCTCTGACTGTGGAACCCCTGCTGAGCAGGATACGGTTGAATCCCGGTGTTAAGGGAGTGTCTCTGGGAGGGGCAGAATATAAAATATCTGCCTATGCAGATGACATGATGTTTAGCTTGACCAGCCCGATGGAATCCCTTCCTAATTTGATACAAGAATTAATGGTGTATGGAGAACTGTCAAATTTTAAGATTAACTATGACAAATCGGAGGCGATGGGAGTGGCGATCCCGGGAAGAGAACTGAGGATATTGAAATCCAGGTTTGGATTTAGATGGACAGATACCTCTCTTACGTATCTGGGCACCTCCATCCCGTCGGATTTAACACAAGTCTTTAAACTAAATTTCCTACCCTTACTATCTAAAACACGGGCCCTCCTGGACGGATGGCAGAAGGGGTTCCATTCGTGGTTTGGGAGATCCAGCATCATTAAAATGAGTATACTACCTAAATTTCTGTACCTCTTCCAGACCCTACCGATCGCAATACCGAAATTCTTTTTTAGGCAAGCACAATCTCTTATTAATAGGTTCATTTGGGCAAACAAACGTCCAAGAATCAAGGCTAGTATAATATCTCTGGCCAAGCGGGACGGAGGAATGTCAGCTCCAGACATCTACAGATATTATCAAGCGACGTTATTGTGTCGACTGATTGACTGGAGCAGACACTCCGAAGAAAAGATGTGGATAGGACTAGAACAAGATCAATGCGGTAGTATGCTGCAGCGGGCGGCATGGTGCTATCGGGGGCTCCCAAAAAATGTTAAGAAGCATCCGTTGATAGGCCCTACACTTCTGGTTGCACATAAGTTATTTGTTAGGGGTAGACTGTCAACAGAGGACTCACCGCTCTTTCCAATCTTGGGAAACCCGCAGTTTAAAATAGAATGGACGAAAGGACCATTTAGTAAACTAGTTGAACAGGGGCGGTTCCAGGCATCGCATTTCTTGAAGGAGGGTTCCTGGATAACTAGGCAAGAGATGGCAAGGGGAGAGTCGCCCTATCAACTGGATAGCTGGCGATCTACACAATTGCGACATTTTTTGGATACTTTGAGTTCACCAGATAAATACGGTCGAACACTGACTAGGTTCGAGAGGTTCTGTAGTGAGGGGGGGAGTCTACGACACTCCCTATCGAGGATTAGTGAACTATTGAATAGTCCAGGAGAGACGTCTCAGTTACCCTTTTTTCATAAGTGGGAGCGCGAATTAGGAAGACCTTTTACAGATGAGCAAAAGAACAAAATAATCCGGAATATTTTTGAATCATCCATGTGTGTAAATACACAAGAGATGAATTATAAAATTCTGTCTCAGTGGTATCGGACCCCGGAGGTACTGAGTAAGTGCTATCCGGATATGATAGACAGATGCTGGAGGTGCGGGAAGAGAGGAGGATCCTTAATGCATATTTTCTGGACTTGCCCCAAGATCTTGGGCTATTGGGGCAAGGTCCGGGAAATAATACAAAGATTCAGTGGGGAGCCACTCCCAGACGAGTGGTCTTTCTATATATTGCAGGATATGGAGATGTCAGTGAGGCGATACAGGAAAACAGTAGTGTGTCATCTTTTAAATGCGGCCCGGGCATGTATCCCGGGGAACTGGAAGCAGACACGGCCCCCAACCATAGGGATGTGGCTTAATAGAGTGGAAGATCTAAACAGAATGGAAGACTTGGTATGGACCTCAAGGCAGAAACGGAAGGTATATTTAGAAACGTGGGCGGAGTGGAACGTATTTAAATATTCGGAGGAGGGAAAGGCCCTGATAGATGTAGATTGAGGAAGGGGGAACGTGGTGGGCCCCGGGGGGAGATATGTTTTTTTTTTTTTTTTTTTTTTTTTTTTTTTTTTGGGGGTTAAGTTATGGAGGGGGGGGGTTTAGGGGAGGCAAAGCGGAGCTAGATTAAATGCCCCAACTACGGCGGGACATGTGTTCCCGGCGGGTTGGGGATAAAAGTGGCATTGAGGCAAGGATGACATTAGTTAATTGAGCGGATCTTGGGGGATCAAGAGAGGGTAAAGGAAGAGGGATAAGACAGAACAATATAGAATAATTGAATCATATTTTGGTTGTAATGTCCTCTTCCGGTCATATACGGGGAAGGATATGATGAGAAAAGGTCTTGCTCTCTCCCTTTCTTTTTTTTCCCTCCTTTTCTTTTCTTGTTGTGTTTTCTTTTTTCTGTTTTTCTTTTCTTTTTTGTTGGAATGATAGAATGATGTTTGTTATATATGAACTGAAGGGATGAAACCAGAGGAATGCCTCTTAGGTTATTGTAAAATTTCTTGCCTTGCTGTTTAAAATCAAATAAAGGAAAATTGGAAGGACATCAGACTCACCCCTGTGATATAAGATGGAGAGCCTTCGTGTTGTTGCGGTCAGTGGTGGGACTGGCAGTGCAGTCCTGTAGTCGGAGAACGTAGGTATCCCCGCCCGTGTAGGCGTACAGCGCCACGTAGACCTCTGACCCCAGGATCCTTTCATTAGCAGTATATGGAGCCATAAATTCTGTATCGTTGTAGGCAGCCATGGTGAGAGGGTACAGCTCCATCGCGTTCACTCCAGATATCACCACCGTCCTGGAGAGACAAAAACACCCCCTAAGAGTGAGGACTGGTGACATCTCAGATGTTCATCTTCCCACCCCACCTGACACAAATTTTCCTTTTAAAACTCTGCCAGAACACCTCAGGCCCCCTTTGGATTAAATTCAGATTTCCCCGTCTGTTAATCAGTTATCACAGGAGGAACACAAACCAGTAAATGTTCTGCAGACCAAATACCCCTTCAGTCTCCCAGGTGGGGACTCCTCACATCCAGGACTTCTCCTACCGCTCTTCTCACAGCCATTTCTAATAAGTATTCTAGCACTTTGCCTCTAAACAATGTATCAGGTCCTTACTGAGCGAGGGGGTATGTCCCGGTCAAGAGCGGGCAGGTGATGTTGAAGCTGATTGGATTGACGGTGACATTGGAGTTTACTGGCGCACCGATGTATATGGTGTTGGTGAGAAAGAGTCTGGATCCTTCTTCCTGAAATCAGAGGACAGATGTGAGAATCCAGGGACAGTCATGTTACATTGTATTATTTCTACCACCATTGTCTTCTGCTCTGACCAAACCAACACTGATATGTCTCCAGGGCTGCGTAACCCCCTCTCCAAACTGATATTTGAAGTATAGGGCCACACCCCTTATTATTATTCCACCAATGAAGTGCCAAATCCAAGAGAACCAAGTGTCCGATGTTTACAGTATTATCGCCCCCCCCCGAAGTACTCAACTTCATACACGGACAGATATCAACCTCAACTAGAAGTACACCCATGTCTCATCAAATCAAAAATGAGTCCCTGAAGTATTATGTCAGCAAGAAAAAAAAAAAATTCCTACTAAAATAAATACATAAAGTAACATTGTTTATAAACATTGATCAGACGGGAGATAGAGAGATACAAAGTAACATTGTTTATAAACATTGATCAGACGGGAGATAGAGAGATACAAAGTAACATTGTTTATAAACATTGATCAGACGGGAGATAGAGGGATACAAAGTAACATTGTTTATAAACATTGATCAGACGGGAGATAGAGGGATACAAAGTAACATTATTTATTGTGACGGGAGTCACTTGGGTGGGGGGAGCCTGTGGAACCAAGAATCCCACGTGGAGGTTGGGAAACCCTTGTTTCAGCTCCCCATGCACCTCATATGTCTAAGTGACCTTGTGTCTCTAACAGGGGCACAGGGTGACCCAGAACCCCCATATGATCTGTACTAATCAGACTCACTGTAAAACCATACTGGAATGCTGTGTGTATATATATACACATATATGTATTGTATATTGTCTCATACTATAGTGTGCTCTGTGTTGGGCCATTTGGGATGTGGCTGTATTCCATTGTTCTATTGTGTCTGTCTGCCTTGGGTATTATGGCATGTGTATGTAGATTATCTGTGAGAGGGGGAAGGGTGAATTCCTCCAACAGCTCTCTCTGCTGATTGGACTGAAAAGAAGTGTGAATATCTCTGTGTACCTGTGTTTCAATAAACAGTTCATGTTGCAGTTTTGTAACTGTGCTAGTCTCGTCTGGTTCTTACAATATATGGGCTGTCATATCTGATATCTGAAGTTCCAGACTGGAGGAAGCACTCAAGCAGAGCGTGGGACCTTCCGTTACATTTATAAACATTGATCAGACAGGAGATAGAGAGCTACAAAGGAACTATGAGCTAGATTCACAAAGACTTTACGTCGGCATATCTATTGATACGCCGCGTAAGTTGAAAGATGCGCCGTCGTATCTATGCGCGCTATTCAGGGATCTAGATATGCCTGAATTCCTGCTTCATCCCACTGACGTAAGTCTTAGTACGCCATCGTATCTAGGGTGCATATTTATGCTGGCCACTAGGGGCGCTTCTGTAGATTTACGTGTAGAATATGTAAATGAGCTAGATACGCCGATTCACAAACGTACTTGGGCCCGCTACGCCGTTTACGTAAGGCTTACGTCCGGTGCGTCTCTGCCCGGCTGCTGGTTCTTCCCTCCCAGAATACAGCAACTGTAAAAATCAGTGTTTTGCTCAGAGGAGATATAGAAAGATATAATGTAACATATTGTTATTTTGTATCTTTCTGTTCATTCATCTGCAGATCAAAGAAATTCATTTTGATCTGCAGATTAATGTCGATGAATGCAAGCTGACAAGGAAAAAAAAGTTGTTTTTATATTCCTTTGCTTAGCCCTTTATTAAAGTGATTGTAAAGATTAGATTTTTTTTTTTAATAACAAACATGTTATACTCCACTGTGCGGTGCGTTTTGCACAGAGTGCCCCCCGACCCTCCTCTTCTGGGGTCCCAAGGCCGCTCTCGCAGCTCCTCCCCGCATCAGATAACACCCTAACAACCTGGGGGGGGTTCCCTTCCGAGTACAGCTGTCGGCCTCTTCGTCGGGTCCGGCGTCCTTCTGCGGCGTCCTCCTCGCTCGTTTCCAGCTTTCCCGCGCTGAGTTTGAATACTGCGCCGGAATATATCAAGCGCAGTACACTCGTGTATAGTCGGGCAGTCTCGGTTCCTCTCGCGCTGACGTTCTGGACGTACAGGACGTGAGCGCGAGTGTAGCTGAGACTGCACCACTATACACGAGTGTACTGCGCTCGGTATATGCCGGCGCAGTATTCAAACTCGGCGCGGGAAAGCGGGTATCGGCGTATATCGCGCACCCACGATTTTGCCCTGATTTTCAGGGCAAAAAAGTGCGCGGTTTACGCCGATAAATACGGTACATCATTTTCTTCGAATGGGGGCAAAATCGATGTTCTGCAGTTTGAATGTTAATCATAAAAAAAAAACAGTGTGAATTTATAACTCCACTGCATTATGGCTACTAGAGAGTGCTGGATATCATAGGGAATATACTCCCTATCTCTATCTAGTGGTCATATACCTATACTGGAGGTCTGTTCTAAGCATCCACTATCCTTTTAGTAGATTAAAAACAGATAAAAAGTCCATAATAGTAGTGCTGGAACTTGCAAAATCTGATCATAAGGACACCGCCATCATCACCCAAACACACTGCCTCTTACTCATAGGTAGATAATGTAAGCGTAGATAATTAAATCCAAACTATCCACTCGTCAGCAGTATGGAGGGGGGGGGGGTAAAAGGCTGCAACCGATCCAAATGAATAGCAGTGAGACTAACATTAGCAGGTCAGCGATCATAGGCAATAAGCAGAGGGATCCCTCAGCGTCAAGCAGTAACCAATGGAAAGAAAAAAACCCTCATAGTGCAGACATCCCAGCATAACATTTAATAAGGCTCCCCTGACGACGTCCATGATGACGAAACACGCAGGGGGAGCCTATGATGTGTGACGCAACTCAATTGCTGGGACGCAGCGGCCATCTTTTGGGTTAGGACAATGCTGGACGTTTCCTTTTCTCGCTGTTATAACTCAACTTTAATTGTGAGTTTAATCCTTTTTAAATCTTCTTATTAAATGGCTTGGGTGATGGTGGCAGTGTCCTTATAATCGGATTCTGCAAGTTCCAGCACTACTACTATTATGGACTTTGTATCTGTTTTATATAATTAGTTCACATATGACTTTGATCTAGTTCCTTTAGCGCGACACCATCCTTTCAAATTTGGTTTATTGTGTTATCCTTGCATATAGTGTTCGCTGCTTTTTGTATTACCGCATTTATCGGCGTATACCGCGCACTATTTTGCCCTTAAAATCAGGGCAAAATCGTGGGTGCGCAGTATACGCCGATACCCGCTTTCCCGCGCCGAGTTTGAATACTGCGCCGGCATATACCGAGCGCAGTACACTCGTGTATCTTCGGGCAGTCTCAGCGCCTCTCGCGCTGATGTCCTGTACAGCGCGAGAGTTGCCGAGCCTGCCCGACGATACACGAGTGTACTGCGCTCGGTATATGTCGGCGCAGTATTCAAACTCGGCGCAGGATACGAGCAGGGAGGACGCGAGGACGCCGCAGAAGGACGCCGGACCCGACGAAGCGGACACCCGAAGCCGCAGACGGACGCCGGACCCGACGAGGCCGCTGATGGACGTCGCGCAAGACCCCAAAACTGTAAGTACAACAAAACTTTTTTCCACAGGAATTCGGGGCAACTTTAGGGGGTGCGCGCTATACGCGGGAGCGCGCTATACCCCGATAAATACGGTAGTTTAATTTTCATATTTCCTAGCGCAACAAATTTGTGTTTTTATATCCTTTTGGCAGGTTGGTCAGTTTTGAACTTTCCTCCTTCTAGTTTGAGGTCCTTGGGGTTAGACCAGGAACTTGTGTTCTCATGTTCCCGGTCTTAGCTTCATACTGATATTCCTGCCCTCCTGAACCTTATTCACCCCCTTCATGTGATCACAAAGCTGGCCGGACAGAACGACACACCCTCTGGCATACAGACAGGTGACATTTGTGGATCTGTAGGTGTCGGTCTGGAGGTCAGTTGTAGAATTATGGAGTGAATGTGATCCATCCTTACCGTTACCGTGCTCCCGCACCAGCCGGGTGCTGGGTAGACTTGCACGGAGAGGACTCTCTGCCCGTTAGCGATATTGGGATAAGGATATATGCAGATCTCTGATGAGTTCCTCAGATGAATAGATGTGAAGTCATAACCCAGGGAGGAGAGCAGACATTGGCTGGCAGAACCCGTCATCGCTTCATAATCGCAGCTCACCGCAGGGTGGAAATCTGTAAGAGCTGCGGAGACAAGAGGAGCACAAACTGAACCTCACTCAGACTGGACCCCACTCAGACCGAACCTCACTCAGACTGGACCCCACTCAGACCGAACCTCACTCAGACTGGACCCCACTCAGACCGAACCTCACTCAGACTGGACCCCGCTCAGACCTGACCTCACTCAGACTGGACCCCGCTCAGACTGGACCCCGCTCAGACCTGACCTCACTCAGACTGGACCTCACTCAGACTGGACCCCGCTCAGACCGAACCTCACTCAGACTGGACCCCGCTCAGACCGAACCTCACTCAGACTGGACCCCACTCAGACCGAACCTCACTCAGACTGGACCCCGCTCAGACCGAACCTCACTCAGACTGGACCCCACTCAGACCGAACCTCACTCAGACTGGACCCCGCTCAGACCGAACCTCACTCAGACTGGACCCCACTCAGACCGAACCTCACTCAGACTGGACCCCGCTCAGACCGAACATCACTCAGACTGGACCCCACTCAGACCGAACATCACTCAGACTGGACCCCACTCAGACCGAACATCACTCAGACTGGACCCCGCTCAGACCGAACATCACTCAGACTGGACCCCGCTCAGACCGAACCTCACTCAGACTGGACCCCACTCAGACCGAACCTCACTCAGACTGGACCCCACTCAGACCGAACCTCACTCAGACTGGACCCCACTCAGACCGAACCTCACTCAGACTGGACCCCACTCAGACCGAACCTCACTCAGACTGGACCCCGCTCAGACTGGACCCCGCTCAGACCGAACCTCACTCAGACTGGCCGCCGCTCAGACTGGACCCCGCTCAGACTGGACCCCGCTCAGACTGGACCCCGCTCAGACTGGACCCCACTCAGACCGAACCTCACTCAGACTGGACCCCACTCAGACCGAACCTCACTCAGACTGGACCCCACTCAGACCTGACCTCACTCAGACTGGACCCCGCTCAGACCGAACTCCACTCAGACCGAACCTCACTCAGACTGGACCCCGCTCAGACCGAACTCCACTCAGACCGAACCTCACTCAGACTGGACCCCACTCAGACCGAACCTCACTCAGACTGGACCCCACTCAGACTGGACCCCACTCAGACCGAACCTCACTCAGACTGGACCCCACTCAGACCGAACCTCACTCAGACTGGACCCCACTCAGACCGAACCTCACTCAGACCGAACCTCACTCAGACTGGACCCCACTCAGACCGAACCTCACTCAGACTGGACCCCGCTCAGACTGGACCCCACTCAGACCGAACCTCACTCAGACTGGACCCCGCTCAGACTGGACCCCGCTCAGACCGAACCTCACTCAGACTGGCCGCCGCTCAGACTGGACCCCGCTCAGACCGAACCTCACTCAGACTGGACCCCGCTCAGACCGAACCTCACT